>NC_088330.1:4010000-4155000 GCF_036884655.1 Musa acuminata AAA Group | reverse complement strand
TACGTAGAAAGTCAACCATTTTTTTTCCTTGTGTTTTGTGGTTACTGATTTGTTGCTGAACTATGTTGATTGTGTTGACCGGTTGTTTGACATTTTGGGTTCATGATGTGGCCTAAAATAACCAGCTTTTGGCTACTAAATGTTATGATGATTTAAGCTTAGTAGTGCTTTTACAATATGGCTCAAAATCTGTTTTTGTTAGATGATGAATTTCCTATTTTGTTTATTTTTATTTTTTATTTTATTATATAAGATATATGATGAAAATGAGATTTGAGCTTAGAACTATGATAAAGTATATCTCTTTATTTTTATATCTCTTTATATGATATAAATGAATGATTCTTATGAAAATCTCTAATATCCATTCTTTTTAGCATGAAAGTAAACTCAAAGACGATTATAATTCCACATTTATAAAGATAGCATTTGATTATCATGATTCTTAGCTATCACATTTATAAAGATAGCATTTATTTTTATTTTATATTATTTTTATATTTTTTTTAATAATAAATGGTGTATCGAAGACTCCCACTAATGTAGGAGGTTAACATACATAACTTTACATCTAAATATAAATTAATTTAAGATTATATTTTATCGATATTTTAATATTAATATTTTAAAAAAATATTTATTTTTTTATTTTTTTATTAATTAAATATTATAATTTAGCATGATTTATCGTTAACTTATAAATATAATAATACTATACTATATTTATAGCAAGAAATTTTTATTTAAAAATATCATTTATTTTTTAAATTTTATCAAGAAAATCTCTACTAATGAGATTTTACGAGATGATATTTTCATAATTTTTAATAAAATATTCTCACTTAAATCATAAAAAGATGATGATTATCCTTTTGACTCAATATTTTTAATTGAATCAATTATTTTTAGATGAACCAGTCCAAATCGAGTGACACTCAAGTTATACTCGAATTATATTTGAGTTATATTCGATTATATATTTAAAATAAAAATATATTATTTTTTAAAAAAATTAATCATAATTTTAAATTTATATAAATAAAAAAATAATACTAAACATATTAGCATCTCACTCAGCAGTTTTAGAAAAAAATTTATAAGATTCAAAGAGTAACACGCAAGTTATAATCGTGTTACACTCGACTTATATTCAATCACCTATTTAATCAAAATATTTTATTTTTAAAAATTAATTAATATAAATTTATATGAAAAGATTTTATAAAATTTCAATGAGTTACACTCAATTATCGAACCAACCCAAAAGTATTAAAAAATAACATTAAATATTTCATAATCATATTTTATAGTTATCGAGAAATTTAGATCAATTCGATTAAAAATACCTTATTTATACTCTCATATTCAATAAAATTCGATCCGATCCATTCCGAATCAAAAATATTATCATTTAAAAAAAATATTTTTTTGGTAAAAACGAAATATTTAAAAAAAATCGATAAATTATCCATCTATTTTTAAAAATATTTTTATCATTTTATCAAATACGACAGAGAGAGAAATGAAGGGTGGAAAAGTTTGTGGGAATCCGCTCGAGAAAAGTGAGCGACTCGATTAGAATCTGCAGATAAAATCACATATTCGAAAGCCCTTTTTGTCTTTGGGCCATTATCACTTCAGCGGTCTCCTTAGGGCTTCCTCTTCTCCTTCTTCCTCCTGCGTGATCCTTTGCCTCCGACCTCGGTCCTACACCGCAGCGACCATGAAGACGATCACGCTCAAGAGCTCGGACGGTGAGGTGTTCGAGGTCGACGAGGCGGTAGCCATGGAGTCGCAGACCATCAAGCACATGATCGAGGATGACTGCGCCGAGAACGGCATCCCGCTTCCCAACGTTACCTCCAAGATCCTCGCCAAGGTGATCGAGTACTGCAAGAAGCACGTCGATGCTTCCGCCGCCGCCTCCTCCAAGTCCCCCGACGACGCCTCCAAGCTCGCCGACGACGAGCTCAAGTCCTGGGACGCCGAGTTTGTGAAGGTCGATCAGGCCACCCTCTTCGATCTCATCCTGGTGAGATCTTTGATTCTTTCCCCCTTTTGTTATTGTCATTTTCGTTGGTTGTGTTCTACTGATGGATTCGGTTTGGTCTATATGTATACACGTTTAATTGACGATCGACGATCGACGATCTTGGAGATACTTACTACTCGTTATGCTATTCATTTTGTTTTAGCTTGTTTTGGCTGCAGGAGAGATTATTTATGGCTGACTATAAATGTAGGATAAGTCTAATGTGTTTGTTCACATGGAAATGCGTTGATTTTGAAGAAAATTATCATTATCAGTTTTTTCCTGACAAATTAACGAGATTTGATATAAATATATAATGAATAATAATGTAGTCGGGAAATTAATTTGGTTGTGTATTCATGAAGTTCCAGCATATTTGGGTCATTTATTGTGTTTACATTGGAGTCTATTGATGTTGAGTTTTATTTAATGGTTTTCCACTTATGGTCCCATGCTGCCTAAGGTTTCCATTTTTCTGCTATTTTAGTGTCCTTATTATTCTTTTTCCCAATGAAAGTTGCAAATTCATATTTTTTATCCTACTTCTTGTTGGAAAGATGTCCACTTATGTCCACTTACATTGGCGCCTAATGATGTTGAGTTTTATTTAATGGTTTGCCACTTATGGTCCCATGCTGCCTTAGGTTTCCATTTTTCTGCTATTTTAGTGTCATTATTATTCTTTTTCCCAATGAAAGTTGCAAAGTCATATTTTTTTATCCTACTTCTTGTTGGAAAGATGTCCTAGAAGGTTCTATAATTTGTCGGTAGCTCAAATGCAATATTGGAATTATTTCTTGACAATATATTTACAGTGACATTAAAGACTGATGATTAGCTTTTTTGGGGGAGAGAAGACTAATGTGGAGCTTCTTGTTTTGCCAACATTGTTTCATGTTCAGTCTGCTTGGATGGGAAATCATTTAAGATTGTTGTGAATGACCAACAAAAGCACTTTTTTCCCCCCTTTTTTTTTTGTGAAGTTAATATGACTGGACTTCTGACTATGTTTATATTTGAATCTTTGTTTTCTTTTCCTTTCTCGATGTGATTAGCTTGACTATTATTCATAGATCAATTAGTAGATTACTAGTCATTGGTGGATTGTTAGATGGTTGACAGGGCATCAACTATTGGAGTTTGTGCACCTGTAACTTGGCAATCGTTGAACCAGCAATCACTTGCCGTTGGTATATTGTGAACCAGTAAATAACAGCGTATTAACGTTGATCATTAGAAGTTTTTGGTTGACTACAGATTGCAAATCTATTATTAGCAATATTCAGTAATGAAGCTCAAAAGGATCATGGATCTATAGACCTCAAGATCGATGACTGATTGCTAGTCGTTAGGTGATCATTGGTAGTTCATTGTCCATTTAAAAGTTCTTACCCAAGCAATTGCTTGAGTACTTGAGGCCTGGACAGCCACCTAGGCCCACAAGCTCACCCTTAAGAATCATTTGTTACAAAATTACAAATAATTATCAGTTAAGGTATTGGAATTTGGCTGAGGGGCGGCTCTTGGTGCTCCAATAAGGTTGCTTTATTGTGACTTGGATGACATAGTTTCAAACCATAGAAATAAAACTCTTCACATAAGGTTAAGGCCACACATATTAACTTTCCCCAATCCCCACATTATCCAGAGACTTGTGCATTGGACTATCCTCTGGCTCAAAGTACATGGAAGTGATGAAACTATGAAAGGCATGAAGATATCTGTAGTTTTGAGAATGCTTCATTTTCACAGTCTTCTGTGACAAGTAAAAACAGTTTTACTATATCTCAGTGAACAGATAAACAATATCTGGGCTTGTCAGATCTTGTTGTCATGCGTGTCTTTTAGTAACGATGAATGACATCCATCTTGATTGTATAATATGCTTTTATTGTTCTTCCTTTCTAGTTAGGTTTGTATCTTATTTTTTGTATATTCCAACAAGAAAAGCCAATATGCAACAATGAATAAGAACTCCGTCTTGTATAACCTTAATGGAAAAGTTATTGCAAGAGTAGTACATATGATATATCATGTGTCTATTGGGAACTTATGGATTACTAATCTGCACATGAATTTTTTATACATATGTATAAATGTATATTATGTTTAGGCTTTTTTCTTGATGTTTTAGAAAACCATCCCAATATGTGGGTGGTGGCACCACATAACATGTGTGTGGTATATGAAAGCATATGAAACACCGGGTGCAGTTCAACTAAAATATTTAAATAATATCACGAGTATAAATATAAGTATATGATCAAGCATATTAATAGGTAAATATATGCTAAGACCAAAATAATAATGTATATGATGTCATTATGCTCTTTAGGAACTTGTTGAATTGCTAAGTTATAAGAAGTGATCAAATGTCTACGTGATAATGTCATATTATCATGGATCATATATAAGATTTGAAACAATATCAACAAAAAGAAAATGTGAACCACATATGTGATTACATTTTCATACTTACGTAATTCACATATGCATGATAGACTTCGCATATAAAATAACATTGCTCGTTATGGCCACACAGCCTGATGCAGGTAGGTCATATGATCACATATGCATACGTGACTCTATGTATAGCCACATAGACCTCATTTAGAACAAAATTTTGTCCTAGATGTTTGCCTACATGCTTATACCTTTTGCCTACACCTTTTACGAGATTGCTGTCTCTAATTGCCAATGCATTTTAGCAACCTTGCTTAGGGTCTTTTAAAATTATTTTGTAAATGCAACTGATGCCAAACCTTGTTCTTTTGTGTATATGTTGTGTCTACTTGATACCAACATTTGTTGACTCTTGTACCATCAGTACATAGTTTACGCTAATGTATTATATAGGTGTAGTATGTAATGATCTTCATAAGTCTTCTAGTGCTTTTGAGTATGAATTGTCTTCTTAAGCTTCACGAAAATGGCCTAAGTATGTCTAGCGATAAGGCTATGTACATTGAGCCTCCATAAATCTCACATAAGCTGGAGCTCCATGCAATAAGCTGTCCATTCCATATAGATTGTGTTTGAAATGGTCAGTCTGCTTTTTGTAAGCTCATATATCATGATCATAAGTTGCCTATGTTATATAACATAGATAATTACAATAACATATGAAGATAAATATACTTGATGGCCTTGCCCATATCATGTGCTATTCTACTTGTTAAGATTTACTCCAGGTATGATCATACAACCTCTGATCTAAGCCTTTGGAGTCCTAATCAGATAAGAAAATGTTGTTTGTTGATTGCCTGGACTTATTTATGCCTCTAGCACTAAGCCACACCTACTTTTAGGATATCTTATTCTCTGAGCTGACTACCTCCTGATGTTATTAGGGGTTAGTCTGCTCCATGATGCACAAAGGATAGTTTGGAATACCACGTTTGTGCATATTGTCAATTTCTAAGACGTCCTGAAGCCTTAAATGGATGTTATAAACATCCTGCATGTGTGCAATACACTTATAATGTGTCAATGGCATAAGAATCCTATTATGTTTTGAAGCAAACATATGCAAGGAAGTATCCAAGTGTGGTGTGCATGGACATTTCAAGCATTTTCAAGGGCCGGACCACTGGCCTACTTATCCAAGTGTGGTAGCCAAATGGGAATTATTTGCAATTGCTGTTGAAGTTCCTATCCAGATTGTGTTGCAAGCTTGCAGCGACTGAGAAATATGGGCCTTTCTGCATTCTTACATACAGATCGTTTTCTGCTTTCTTATGGTACATATATCATGTATATGATTTTTGGCTTGTCCATGCATATTTTGGTCCACGTGGATTACCTCAAGCTTATATGATCGGAACCTTAAGATTTCTTATTCTCATGCATTCTCTTTTGTAGTTGGATGTATCTATACCTGATGAAACTCAGCTTTCATGCTTATATATGCTTGGAACCTTAAGATTTCTAATTATCATGCATTCATTTTTGTAGTTGATGTACCCATACCAGATGAAACTCAGTTCTGGTTTCTTTTTCTCTCAATTGGAAAATTAAGCATCATTAAACTAAATGTTCAGTTTTATCCAAACAGATCACCTGCCAACAACTATCTTATCCCTGTATTTATAGTCACAATTTACCTCTTAATGATCTTGTGGTTCACTCAGGCTGCAAATTATCTAAACATAAAGGGCCTGCTGGATTTGACTTGCCAGACTGTGGCCGACATGATCAAGGGCAAGACCCCAGAGGAGATCCGCAAAACCTTCAACATCAAGAACGACTTCACGCCTGAGGAAGAGGAAGAGGTTCGGAGGGAGAATCAATGGGCTTTCGAGTGATGGCTTATTGCAGTCCTTCAGACATCTTAATCTTCTTTTATTCCCATGTGGTGGTGGATCTATTAGGGTTAGTTTTGAACTTGGCTAATAACCTTGTGGTTGATGTCCGACTTTTATGTGTTGTATGTAAGATTGGAAACCGAATGATCACCCAAAGACACTGGCTTTTCACTCTCGGCAACCTTGTGTTTCTCTAGAAAAATGGTTATTTCGTTGCTTGTGGCGAGCGTGAGACGTGCTAAAAGACCCCAGTTATATATACGAGGCTTCTCCTTTGCGTCTGCTATTAGAAACAAGCGATTGAATTGCGGCAGCAGCTGTGGCAGATGTACTAGAGATTGATTTGGAAGGGTCCCGGTGTCAATTTCTGTTCGAGATGTGTAGTATCCATTCATGATTCCTCTGATCGGTCTTTATCGGTGTATCGTGATCAATTATTGATATATTTCGAATAATATAATTCTGATATATTTCGAATAATATAATTCATGATATATATCAGTATTATCTATTCATAGTTCCTCTTATCGGTCTATATCGGTCATAGTTCCTCTTATCGATCAATATCAAATAATATAATTCATGATATATATCAAATAATACTGAATTGATGATATATTCATGATATATATCGAATAATACTGAATTGACGATATATATCGAATCAAATAATATAATTCATGATATATATCGAATAATACTGAATTGACAATACTATGGTGTATCAATGTAAAACTCGTATCAATATATATGGACAATTTGCTGAACCTAACTTGGGGACTGGATTCCTTTACATTCTGGTGGACTTGTCTGCCATTTTTTACGAGGATTGCCGCGTGGAACACTGGAGGTTTCCCAGATTCGGATCTACAACGCGGTAGATTAGCTGAGATAGTGTCTGTGTAAACGAGTTGTATGCTGCGTGTTCGCATGAGCGTCGACGCATGTCAATGTGTGTGTTTGCATTGATGTATGCATGTGCGTGTGCATGCAAACGTACACGCGTATGCATTTGCATGTGTGGGTACGTGTGTGCACGTATGCGTATGCGCACGTGTGTTCATGCGTGTACGTGTGGGTGTGTATGCACGTTCGTGTGCACGTGCGGGCGCCTGTGCATATGGACGTGTGGATGTATTAGTGTGCGTGTGTTTACGTCGGTGCACGTGCATGCATGCACGGGTGCGTCTGAACACGTGCGTAAGTATATGCAAGCGTGTGGGGATTGAAGTCGTACAACCCATATTAATCAAACACGAACCCGCACTTGTCTCATGGTTTTACTTTTGATATTTTTTTGTATTTAGTTTCTATATCTAAGAAAAATAATTGATAGATCGGAAAAAGTTAGAAACTATGAATCTACTTATTAAATATAAGTCTCATGTTGTATCTTAAAATGTAATCCATCTCATGTTGCATCTTAAAATGTAATCCACTACATAAAATATAAAAATATATTTTATATATAAGATTATAAGTAGAATAGGATTAAAGACGATACCTTGCAGATCAAACAGAAATCTCAATAGATAACATCAAAAGATACGCATCATTAAATTAGATCTAAGTATTTGATTTCAATCCTGACATAAAGATTATTTATGTTTTCAGGATTAATCATCATATAGTAGGCAACATATTAATGAAAGCAAAGAATCAGATAGCATCGATATCCAAAAAAAAAATGAAACTATAATGATAAATAAATGCCATCTGATCATTTTCACGAGACTGTAAATAAGATTTAGCTAAACAATATTGATATACGAATGATGCATGTGAACATCATGTACATCATTTAATATAGTAATTTGTTCATCTTTTAAAAAAAAAGATTTAACTGAAAAATCAATTGTAGAAAGCAAAGCTTAAGCTTAGATTACTATTCTTGTGTAAGGAAAACTGATTCGAGCAAGATTTTCTCCACAACATGACAATAGATCATCCGAAGATACATGCACTAAAACTACAAACCACAAGAAAAGGAGGAAAAGAAAAAGGATCATTTTTCAGATATGCTTCCATGTGTTGCAACTGCTCTTGATATACACCAAACAGTAAAACCTTAAAACAATTTGAGAACTCATCTGATCACAAGATGAAGCATCCCTTCTGTGCTTTCTTCTTCTTTTTCTTTCGATTCGACGGCTGAAGTGCCACCTTAATAGCTGCGTCGAACACTGCCTTAATGTTCTGCACATCACAAATTTATATGAAAACTGAAATATATCCATCGGCAACACTATAAAGACTCTAAAGAATAACAGCAGCGGAAATTATATACTTCTTGGGTCTTTGAACTGCACTCGATGTAGCAAGGAGCACCGATTTGCTTCCTCAGCTCCTCGCCCTTGATTAATAAGAGAATCATCATAAGCAGAACACAGTCCAAATGAGATTCTAATTAAAAGCCAAGATATTCACTCTTACTTGAGCGTTAGTAATGGAAGTCGAACCAGGGTGATCTATGAAAAACTGCTCGTCATCCCGTAGATCTGTGAACAAAGCCACAACATATATTTCGTTGAAATAAGTAAATTATATAAAACTTTCACAAATTTAATTTAGGAATTAAACAAAGACCACTCATTAATGTGTATGGATAGGTCAGAGAGATCCTAAGCTAATCATTTTGTACCAAATCTATCGTCTAGCCTACATATAAGGAAATTTGCCGAATTGGCTGTCCAGGTAAAAAATGAGAAACTAAGTAAACCTGGTCTGCATATCCCGAGATGCAATGAGCCGATCCTCATCCCATCATCTCAGGGAAACCAAGAAAAGAACAAATCATTATCCCATTATATTAAGTATGCTACAGGAATCAAGAACAAAACAAAACCTCAATCCTTATGAAAGAAAATCTTGTCTCCGTACCAACATATCATTTGTAATATAGCCAAAATTTCATTGCAATCATCATTCGTCCGCAAAAGAAAGCCTTGCTTTAACATCTAATAACCCAAACCAGTCTAAGATGCAACACCAGTACTGTTATTTGTACTCTTTCAACTCAACTTCCTGATCATATTTTGTAACAGTAACACCAGTGGTCCATCAAATGCTTCCTCGAGATTCATGAAGCCATCATATATAACTCATTCAACTGCTCAATTTGTTTCCTATAACAATTTTTTCTGCATCTCATCATCCATTTCTTATTTCCGTATCTTTTGAGGAGCCTATCGCATCTTCAGATGCAATTAGATTACAACAGTTGTGTGCAGCAATGAAGGCTGAAATTGGAGCCTTAGAAAGTAATAATACTCACTCTCTACCATCTTTACCACAAGAAAATAAATCATTGAATGCAAATGGTTTCTTAACTAAAGCATCAGCATGATGGAAACATTAAACTTTACAAGGGTCATCTTGTAGTTAAAGGCAACACACTGGAAAGTCGTATCAAGTTCTTCACACCGGTTGCTAAATTTATATCAACTTGATATCATTAATGCTTTCTTGTATGGTCCAGCTCATGAATAAGTTTACATATACGTTCCTTCAGGTTTTAGTCGAAAGGCAAACAAATAGTTTGCCATCTACATGGATTTGGTTTGCCACTTTCACCTTTGCTCTTAAGCGTGTTGATTCTGTCAACTCAAAAGCAGACTGCTTTCTATTTACAGGAGTCCATAATTTTAGCTATAATGTTAGTCATTTATGTAGTTATGACAAAAACTAATTCAGACTCTTTCTGGTGCCTTGGTATGTCAATTTCACCTTTGCCATTAAGTGTAATGACTATGTCCAATCAGATGCACAAGAAATGAGGGTTAAACAGTATGGCTCTTTAAACAGAGAAATGTAGTTGGCCAAAGGCACATGTATGAGAAAGTACAAATACATATGCAATTTAGAAAATCAAAACAAGTTATGTTCAGTTAAGATTATTACCAAGCTTTGTTCCAACAAGAATTATAGGCACACCAGGTGCATAATGTCTTAATTCAGGAATCCACTGCAGAGTGATAAAGAAAAAACCGATTAAGATAAAATAGAGCAAACAATAAAGTGATGAAATAACAATAAGCATATATTCAAACAAGATAAAAAGGTAAACAATCAATTTCTTACCTTCTTAGATACATTCTCATAGCTTCCTTTACTTATAAGAGAGAATGCCAGAAGAAAAACATCTGCACCTCGGTAGCTCAAAGGTCTTAATCTATTGTAATCCTCCTGGCCTGTTCCACTAAAGTATGGTATTAGATTGGGGCTGCTAATAATTTAGACCAGAGCAAAGGCCAATGGAACACGAGAAAAGCAAAGAATGAAGAAAGAGGGTGCAACAAAGAAAAAGGTTAGAATTACCTGCAGTATCCCACAAGCCCAAGTTAACTGTGTTACCATCAACCACAACATTTGCACTGAAATTGTCAAAGACAGTTGGAATATAATCCTGTACCAGAAAAATAAAACAAATATAAGTAAAACAAGTTCCTTGTCACCCAAGATCGTATTACAATCACCGAAGGACCAGCTTGAATGAATTGTTGTACAAAGATACAATGAATATCACCACGGACCAGATTCATTGAAATATCAGCCTATTTTCATAAAATCTGAAATGCTAGATGAGGCTAAAAGTTTAACTTCTGGAGACTTGGAAGAAGGACCAAGTTTACTGGCTAAAAATTGGAATAAAGCCATCATTTTCTGCACATCACATACTATATCTTCGATAGACAGTGCACTGGTTTTTGAACTTAGGTAGCCTGAAGCGAGAAGCAATACGGATTTGGGCACAAGGTTGGATTTGAGAAAGCAGAAAGATTTGAAAACATATAAATAGGAGGTTTGTTTATACAGATGTGTGCTTGTGCATGTGCATGCGTATATGTATGTGCATGTTTTTATGTGTATACATTCCATGTTTATGTATCTTCATCGAACACAAAAACCATAAATTACCATAGAGGAGAAGATTCAAAAAGCACAAGCAATATTTTCAGGATTTAAACATATCTGCCACTAAGAACATACAGAACATGACACTTTAAAGTACATATATGTTATTATAAAATCAATATCAGTTAACATATAACACCAAGTTAAATTTCCAAGTTAGGTACTTAAATGGATGTTAACGTTGAATAATAATTTAAATAAGGTAAGGTTGGAAATAATAATATATTTTGACCGATATTTCATAAAACTAAAACTAATTTTCTAACTTTTTCACACCGCAACGAAAAATGTGATGTTAAAAAGACATGAAAGAAAGTTCAAAAAGGTTTTAACTAAACAAAGTATCTAACCATGGTTAAGTTGATAATATAGAGAAAATCTAAAAGAACAGGATATATGACCAAATAATTTTTTAATGGCGCCATGTATGTATTTTTAAAAGAATGTGACAAAAAAAATAGTCTTTAGAGGTTCTTAGTAGCAAATATGCAAAACTTCAAATCGTACATTCTATATATTCTCTCATTTTATTTGCATTCAACAACTTACACACAAAGTAGAAAGGTTTTGAACTATTGCTTTACGAATGACGCAAGATTTTTGCATAAAGTTAAATTACTACCCCAATAAGCCCTTCCTAAGATCTAAAACGAAGAATTCCATAGATATATTGAAACTAATTAGGTGTGATAAAAAAGAGTTCCCCCCCTCCTAAACAAGCCTTTCTTGTAGTTAACGAACCAATTACAGTACAAGTCCAACGCTTTCTCAGATCAGCCAACCAAAACCACATAACCCAACATTGTAGATACAATTCAACTTACAGAATGAGCAGGAAAACAGAAAAAGGAAGCATTTTTCCATCTATATTCCCTTGAACAATCTGAAAAAGGTATCAATTCCTAACTGCGCTCTTCTCCATGGAAATGAAATAAGAAAGAATCCACAAATTTCATATGATTTTTATCTGTTTATCGCGCTTAGCACTTACCGTGGGGAAAGTATTGCTGGTGTACGAAATAAGCATGCAGGTCTTGCCGACGGCCCCGTCGCCCACCGTGACGCACTTTACAAAGCTCGACGCGCTCATCTCCCCCCACCTACCTGCTCACGCTTCGTTCCCTCGACCTCCTCCGCCGCCGCGGCCGCAGCTATTACAAGTCTGAAAAACCAAAACCAGAGAGGGAAGGCGGAACCCGCAAACCTCTCAGGGTCTCCATCATGAAGACAAGAGCAGGTAAGAGGAAAGAGATCTTTTTTTTTTCTGATCTTTGGCTTCTCGTTTCCTCTTATCAGAGGGATGAAAGAAGTGCACGTTTGGGTTTGAACTGAGCGGGAAGGGCGGAAAAAGGAGGAAGATACGGCCGGTAGATGATGCGTTTGACGCGGTCGCGGAGAGAAGCAACCTCCCGATGACAGATACATCGACAGAGAGATGAAATGTCATTTCGTGTGTGAGAGAGAGAGGGTGAAAGAGCAGAAATATCTCCGACAGCTAAGGTGATCAAGTGCAATTTCTACCCCTGTAACGTAACCCGTCTTTCTACTCTCCATGTCATTGGTTCAGTTGTGGGCCCATATCGCTGAAGTGGAGGTCCATTTGAGAGGTTATTAGCTAAGATGAAACGCCTACAATTTATTGTAATACGATGCATGCCAGAATTAGATTGACCTAACATAATCCAAATCACACCTCTCTGGCTTCCGAATTCAGATTTAAATCCAAAAGCTTACATCTAATTCGATTTTACATAGTTATAAGATTATTTTTTTTACAAGATAAATGATAAAGAGGGAATTAGAATTCAAGTACGAGGCAGAAATATTCTTGCTTTCATGCGGTGAGTGCAGACCTAAAACCACGCCCTCACCTAAACGTGTTTGAAATGGCACAAGCACCACCATTCCCAAGTGCTGTGACCCAAACCTTGTGCATGGCAATTAAGGTTCAACTCGGCCTCCTTCCATGTGCTGTCAATGTTCATCATCTGAACTAACAATGTCGAGTTCAATCATGTTTTGTGATGCGTGATCAACTTTCCTCCTTTTGGCTTGTGGCTCATGTTGTATGGGTGCCTTGGATACCTTTTCCTTCGTTAAAGATGACCTAAAATAAAACTTGGATCAGCGGGATGAAATGAATACATAAAAGGCGAGCAAGTTTATGATTCGAAAAGTATATTAGTTACCTCTTCTCCGGCCTACGCTCAGATTGATGATTGCGTACGGATGCTTTATTTGAATCTTTTGCCTCCTGAGCTACTAAATGCAAACAGAAAGATTCAATAAATTAGCTTAAGGAGACATAAATGGAAGGACGATAATCTCGTACCTGTGACGTGTGTAAGAAACCTGATTCCCTGTGAGTGGCTAATGGTGGTCACCTTATCAGCTTTACTGGTCAGTAATAAAGAGAGGAACATATCAATGCACAAGTACATGCATACTTGCAAGAGTAATTTGGTTCAGATATGAGCATCTACAGATTTAATCTGGTTCCTGAGGCATCCTAATAGAAGGTTCAACTTGAATCTCATCCATCAAACATACCAGGCTTGATCTCGAAATAATTGAAGAAACATGTTAAGGACCAAAAGAAACCAGAAGCAAAAGGTTAAATGCCAGCAAGTCCATCTTAACTCAAGTTAAGTTGGTGAGATAGAAAAGGAAAAAAAAAAAAAAAAAAAAAAGGAAGAAAGAAAAAGATTAGAAAGAAGAGGAACTTTAGAGATTATATTATTATTGTAACAAACTTCACCTTGAACTCATAATTGTAATGATTCAAAAAATATCATCAATGAGACCTTAAAAATTGATGCATTAGTGAATCTAAAGGAAATCACCTTGAACTCATAATATTGGTCTTCTGTTCTGAAGACAATCTTCACAAATTTTTACAGTGCAACTTAATTATATATTATCCCATCTAAAATAAAACTTAGAGAAATAACATGCACCAGCAAACTCATCTGATAATTCATTTATTAATTAAAAACAAGTATTTACTTTTGGTTGTGATATCATTTTTCTTATAATCCACTCAAAAGGTACAAATTAATTCTTCTTCCTGACATGTAACACACTGGTGAAGAGCAAGAATTCCTCAAAGGTCACTCTAGTCTCAAGCATCTCCTGGACTTAGTTGTCATGAATCATCTGAGCCAACCTGAGATGGCTGATGTAAGGGTATCCGACAATAGTGTTGTTGATTAGATGACTAATACTGAGTGCATCATGAAGTAAAAGATTTTCTTACATATAAAACAAACTCTACAGTGAAAATTGTATTCAAGGACAGAAAACTTCCACCTACATGACCATTACCCTTCTCTTAAGTTACACTAAAAAATTAGAGGAAAAACAGCGGCTTGGATTCCAATTAGTTCAAAATTTATTCACTGAGGCGACTGCATTATTTAGTAGGAAAATAAATCATGAAGAACAGATGACATGATCATACAATCATTTGTACAAGACCATTACACATATTTCTCTTGTACCATAAGAGTTAACTTGAGAAAACTCCGGCAGCTGTAATTCAGATTTAGTTACAAATGTATTCTTCAATGAAAGGTGCAAATTTAGTAGCAAGAGAACTCGTGTGGTTATTACATGTTACATAGTCATACCAATTTTACAGAGTTGATAGTCTGAGGATCTATCAACAAATATTTTGTTTCAGATTTCAGCAAGAATATATTTTTATATAAACAAAACATCGCATGCTTCTATGAGGAAGATAACCAAAGCAAAATACCAAATACCTCAAAGCTTTTCTGAGTCCATCAATAGACATCACTTTCACTGGCTGGAGTGGCTTTCTCGAGTTTGATCTCTCAGCTAAAGGATCAACCATATAAATTCCTTTTGCCTCACGCTTGAATGCAGTTTGTAAGTTCCTGTTTCCCGAAGATAAATGGAACATACAAACAGTTGACCAGTCAATAAGAATGTTGTAGAAAGTCAATGAACTGTAGAAAAAAGAACCTCAACTGACTGGCTTTAAGTATAAGATAGATGAGTCAGAAACATATTTAAAACAGTATAACAAAAAAAATATTACTTACCCACCCCTGAGCTCAGATCGCTTGGAAGTATACATCTGGGAAGCTTTCTGATAAAAAGAAAATTGAGGAAATAATAGCTTATTCAATTGTGTAATGAGTGAATTACATGAAATGAACTTGGTTGATCATTCTTACTGATGAGTGGAATTTACAGTATATTCCTTGACATCTGAAAAATAATAAAGCAAAAAAAAGATGCAAAATCAAATGTGTTTGGTTTGCCAATAATGTAAATAAGCAATTTATAGGAAATTAGCCAGGAAAGAAAATTTTACATTTCAGTGGTGAAAGAAAAGCAAAGACAGCAAAAAATATTTGGAAAACAAAATGATGACTCTTGCTAAAATAAGATTAGGCATGATACTAGCGATAGCGTTTAATCCAGTTGCTATGCAGTACCTAGAATGTTACAGATGACATAGAAGTGCTTAAAACAACCAAATTTTTTCCTTTGCCAAATTCAAAGGGATATAAGAACAAAGAAAAAACTGAAAAAGGAAAGAAGGATGAATTAGAAAGAAATCACAAGTATTCATTTAACCTTTTAGAATATTCTCACCAAGAACTCTCTTACTTCTCTTTATGCCTCCATCTTCCTCAGAAATGTTACAAAATTAAGACTAGTTTCTACAGACTGTTCTAGAAGAAATTCAAAAGAATACTAGGAGATGCTGGAATTTACTTGCAGGTGCAGCTTAATGGACAACTTGATAGGAGAGGAATCTGTCCCTTTCACTGCTACAGCATGCAACATTTTTAAAATTTGACTATCTTTGTAGTGCTTGTCTTATTTGAATTAATTGGACCAGTATGTGGAAGAATTTAAATGCCGTAGAAGTTAATTTAGTATGCAGAATAGCTAATGTAAATAGTAAACCTAAGAGTCACTGGTAAAGTATTGGAATGTGTATGGTCTATGTTAAACATGTGTGAGTTTAATGGCAGGGGATATGTTTATTTTTTTTAACTCTATAGTATGTAGCAGAATTTGAATGTTATTACCTAAATGATTATATGCTTTAAATATTTTAATTATAGTATGATACTGTAGGATATTATAACCCCCTAGTTCCTCCTGAAAGAATTTATAATCGTTTTAAGCTCAATTTAGAATAGTTTTAACCCCAAGCAACTTCCAAATGATACCTTGCACCTAGAAGACCCCAACTTGATCAGATATGAAAGAAATCTTAAAGGGAAAAAGATTAGACTTAGAGGTCACATGTAAAGAGGTTTATGGCTAGAAGTCTAGAGGTGTTTCGAGTATCAAAAATGACCAAACTTTTCCTTCAAGATTGCTTTTTATGACAATGATTAGTTTCACATATGAATAAGAAGAAACCTATGGATTTCTTGGTAATGGATTTCCAGAGTAAATCAAAATGTAGGAAAACAAAAAATAAAAGTTTTCCAAATGACTAAATTTTCAATCAAAATTGCTAACAAGAATACTTGCGTTTCAACATTGAAATGTTTTGAACAATTTGATCCACGATATTACAGAAAAGCCTCTCTTTTTTCCTAAATGTTTATGTGTAGAGTAAAGACTTTCTGGTTAATAAAGTTGACACTAGTATCATGCAAGTGGAAGTTTCTTGCTACCGAAGTGAGAAGCTTCATAGATGAGGTCATTTCATCTTAGTGGGCCAGGGGATACAAATGTAAACAAAGCTCAAGTTTCAATAATCAAGCTATAAAAATAACCAGAATGTCCTTGACCAAAAAATCCATGCACAATTGAACACATTTGACATCAACTCAACCTACTGGTTATCACATAAGAAGTGCATCCACAAATTTTCTCAGTATCATTTATCATGAACCCAGTTGCCTACCCTCTTAAAGATGTGTGCTAAAAGAATAGACAGGATACCATAGACCTAGTAATTAAAAGCAAGCAGCCTAAGATTTTTGTAAGTTAGGAATTTGAAAATTAAGTCTCTACTTGGTTTGGTGCAGAAATCTAAAATTAGTTTGTGATTGAATCTTCTCATAATATGGAACATGGAATCTCAAAATATTTTGTTATCGAGTCCTTGTGCTCAACCAAGCATCTCATGATCTTGTCTTTATTCTTTGTTTCCTATCATTCCAAATGTAATCCTCCAAACTGACAGTTCCTATGATTGAGCATAGGGTGTTTATAGTTACTTAGCAGGCATAGGTCCATAATCCATTATCACCTGAATATTGCTTGTCTTTACTATGATTATTTAGGTAGAAACTACTCATGCATGTTGCTCTTGGGAGAACAGCCATGACCATGACCCTATGGGTTAAGAGAATAATCATATTAACATTTTAGTGAGTTCAGCTAGTTTGTTAGTCAGTAGCCATGGGATGTTTGTATATATCTTAGGTTAAGTGATTATAATTTTTTACAACATTATAGTTGGATCTATAGTCGATTATGAACAAAATGGAGAAAAAAACTATCAACCATTCATATTAAAATCTATAGTGTATCATGTTATAACAGACCAATTCAAGCAAAGTTGGTCAGCTTAGTGAAAGGATCATCTCATGAAAAAGTGCAATTCGATTTCCCTCAGTGTTATCATGCCTCAAACAATTCAAAAGTAGTATTTAGCAGTGAAATCTGATCAGCATTGTGCTGGTTTCAACATTAAATAAATAAATTCCCAACTTCACCAAGCAGTTTAATCGCTGGAGAAAGACAATTGCAATTCCCACCATAATGCTAGGAAACTGCCAAAGGCCACAAGGTTTCCAAACATGATTTGACCATCAAAGGAGACCAGGGTGAGAAAACGGCAAACATACTTGTTTATGACCATTGTGCAAGCCATCCCATCTTTTCTTTTGCCTTTGCAGATGCCATAGTCGGCAGACGTCCCCATCTTGAGCATTTGACTGGCTGAATAAACACTCAGAGAAAACCCCTTCCCCTAATTAAATTCAACCAACATAAGCACAACATAGACATCATTCTTGATATATTCTTGAAGTTAAGAATACAGCACATACCCCAGCATCCTTCCTTACTCCAGCACTGAAAAGTGCAAATACCGTCCCTACGCGCTCCTTACAGTTCATTTTGTATGCATCTCCGAACAAGAAAACAGACACATCTGTTTCATTCAAACACCCCATTTTCCATATGCAGTAGCTCTTCCCAGTTGAGCTCAATTTAGGAGCTCCGTTTTCAGTTAGGACACCAACCGTTGCCCAACATCCAGAGAGAGTATCACCGGCAAGCAAATTCCTAACAAAGAACACAGTTTTAAGGTTTAAGCACACAACGGCACTTTTCTTTCCCTTTTTTCAGCCAAGCATTAAATCAAACAGCATACCTGATGGTAGGCATGCGAACGAAACGGACATCTGAGAAACGATTAGCAAGCTCAACAGAGGAAACCAATGAACTCCTGACGACCACAAAAAGAAACAATAAAGAATTCAGGCAAACAATCAGACCAAAAAAGAGAACTGACGAGCATTCAACGTCGATTTTCGTTTATTTTCAACCTAATTCTGAGCCCTGAGAACTTCTCGACTTCGACTTCGTCTGACCTCCTTGGCTTGGTCGATTTGTGGGGAACTGCTTCGACCGTTACCGGATTATCATCCATGTAATCCTTGACAGCATCGCGGAACACCGACATGTTGGCCGGTCGAGAACTTCTCGGGGACCCGTCATCCGAAGTGTACCCTAGAACGTAAAGAATCAGATCATAAGTTTTAGTATGAGGAGGAAGAATCGAAAGAGGAGGAGGAGGAGTCACCTGAGGGATGAGGAGGAAGAGGACGACGGGACGAGGGGGACGCGGGTGGGGTCTCCAGCACTCGCTCGTCTCGGAGGGAGAGGAGGAGGTCGAGGTCATCTCCATGGGCTGCCATTTTGCATCAGTTTCGGGCCTCGGAGAGGGAGCAATCGATCGAGGGAAGACTGGTGGCGACGAGGAATCGTAGGTGATGAGAACAAGCAAGCTGTAACGAGGGGGGTTGGAAACGAGGGAAATGGAGGGAGGTTCGAATATTTTGGCGGGAAAGTGTGATTGGCATCGTAGCAATAAGAAATAAGATAAAATAAAATGGAAATGGGGATTGTTCGTTTCCTATGTAATCGTCGTTTCCCATTGGATGGAGTAAGCTATGTCGTTGAGGTCTATTCATAGTAATTCTTTGTTTAAATTAAGATAATTAAAAAATATTAATTTATAATAAAATTTTCTTAATATTTACCCTATATTTTCTATTAATATCAATTATCTTATTTTTTAACTAGAGTATTTATAGGTCAACTTAATACTATCTTACATAAATTTTTCTCATTTTATTCATCAACCATATATATAATTATTTAATAATAAAAAATATTTTTTTCCTAGTGTTAAGTTGATTATTTGTGGTTTAAATCAAATGATAATTTGAAGTCAATCGGGATTCTTCTCTTATAATACCGTCTTTATCAGACTTTGAACTTATTATCGAACCCTATAAAATTATACTAAGGATATTTTTGATAATATCTTTTTGGTACTTAAATTGATATTTTTGAGACAAATATTTATATTTGGGAACATATCTAGAAAGCTCTTTTAAAGTGAGTTTTGGATATCATGGTATTTGTAATAGAAGTTGATTATGAAAAAATAATATATTTCTCTCTCACTTAATATATGTTATCCATAATTCTAAATTTAGTTATTACACCACCTTACATACATATAATTTAAATATACATCCTTCTTTGATAAAATTTACCATAATAAATATCTATACACATTTTCAAGACTAATTATCTTTAACATCTCGATCTCTATATTTTTCAAAAATTATATTGAAATCCCTATACTTAGTAAAATATTTAATTTTATTTCTCCTCGTTATCAACTATACTAATGAAAATACTGTATGGTTTATTGTTGAGCATGTGCAAACTCAACATCATTGTAATCTACTACTAAGTACGTACGATATTTCTCTTAGTAAAACTGATAGTGTGAGAAGAAACAGAATTAAATGTTTAACTTTCGTAAGTATATAAATCTTAATATAACTTTTAAAGGTACATGAATCGAAATATTAAAGATAACTAATTATCGAAGATAATATATAAATTAGCCTCACTTTATCACGATGTATTTTTTAATCAATATAATATAACTTATGCTAAAATCTTTCTTCTTTTTAACTATACTTTTATAAAAAAAAAATTATTTTCCTATTAATTTCTCTTAATGTCAATAACTATCTTATGTTTATAGATTAATACTGTAAAAAAATTTCTTGGTTTACCAGTTATATTTATATATTTTAAAATTTTGTTTAATAAACTACTGATCTTCTGAACTCTTCCAAACCTCAGTAAAAATTATCATTATGTCTCAAACCCTTCTAAGACTTCTTTCACCTCACTCTAATTCTACGGACAAATAAATACTTACCGAGACAGAATGTGAGCTTTATGGGTGGATTTATTTTGACCCCTAATGTTATCGATCATGATAGCAAGAATAAATGCCACCATATGTCGTTGACATGTGAATCGAGATGGTCAACGCAAAAGCCTCGTCATGAATCCAAATGGTCAATGAGAGTACGTTCATGTACAGATCTGCACACGAACATTGCAACGATTTGAAGGAGTCATCCACGGCTTATCTGTGTCGTCGGCCTCTCCACCATCCTTCACCTGTCTAAATATAGACCCAATCCTTCTCTCTCTCTCTAACCCAGACAGTATAAATAGGCGCTCCTTCCTTGCCTTCTCTCGCCCTTCCCTCCGACGCTCCCCAGCACAACCGCCTCCGTCTCCGCAGGAATCCATGGGTGGCTGTGGGAGTAAACCCAAGGACATCTACTGCGAGACACCTGAGGTGCCACGGGCCGACGTGAAGGCCCCCGCCCCCGCCGCCGCCGAGGCCGCTGAGGTTTGTGGAAGCCCAATATTATTTGCGTGGATTATCGATCTCGAGACATCTTCCTTCTTCGATCTCAAACTGTACATGTGCGTAGGTTGTGGCCGCCGAATCCGGCGAGAATGCCATGACGGGAATCGAGGAGGAACCAGAGACGAGTGAGGCGAAGCACGAAGCGGATGGGCCTAGCGGAGGAGACGGCGACGCGGACGCCGACGAGACCAACGTGGTGGAGGGGAGCACGGAGGAAGAGACCACGGCGGCGGAACAGAAGCCATCACACGGTTGAAATGGCACCTTCTCGCTTCTGCACGAGAATATGTGACTCCTCCGGAACGTGTTATTGTTTGCATGGAGAAGAAATAAAATAAAGGAAAAGGGAAGAATTATGTGCTGTTTATTTGGCTTTGTGTTGTTGGATATGCAAACATGTCTTTGTGATCGCAATTTGGAATTGATTGTAGAAGTGATATTAATTGCATTATTATTATTTTATTATTATTATTGATATCGTTTCCTATTTCTTCTTGATGACATCTCAAGAGGAATTTGTCAATCTACTTCTTATATCTTCTATCTTATAATAAATTCTATTAGGATTATATTCGATACGACTCTTTCGAAGACGATACATCTTCATTTGTTATAAATATCAAAAGTTCATGAGAAGTTCGATCCAATAAACTATTAGTATGTACGCAAAACTTTTTATACCTATTTAGACGAAAAATTGATAAACATGATAAAACGTAGGCGCGAGTAATGTGTGCATTAAAGTATGTTAGAATATTAAATAAACCTATATAACTTTAATATGGATTGATTTAAAAGTTTAGTTAAAATATAAGTTTCATTATAATTGAAGAAAAAAATCTTAATCTAAACCCCTCTATGGAGGGTCATACATTTGATCTAATTGGTGTCACCTTTTGTATCCCCCATGTGATCTGTGCTCTATTCTGTCATAACATACTGTCCATTCTCTAAACCTATCATTCCACATAAATTTTTGTGGAACAATAAATTGACCAAATTTCTATTATTATTTAAAATGTAAATTGAGGTGATAACTTGGACCTAATCCTTTACCTATGACTTCCATTTGAGGGAAATGGCTCTATCAACATCAATAGTAAATATTAGTCTATATAATGATCAACACATTAGCTTTCAAAGTCTTTCATTTGCTAGATAAGTTTGTCTAAATATAAGTCTTCTAAATCTGTCTCACACCTGTTGCAAAGTATTGTAGTAACATAAGCTCGTTCTCAATAATCATTTGTTAGATTACGTGACATCGTTGTTAGATTATATGATATTATATAGGGTATATTATAGATATAATTGATTTATGATTATGATTATCGATTAATAGAAATAAGATAAAATTATATTGGGATTTCTCATGAGATACCTTAGTGGAAAGGACCTTCATAATTATTTATTCTAGACCCTATATCATCATCTATAAATAGACTGAACGTGGGTAAGAGAAATAGTTATTAAGAGATTACATCTCTTCTATCACCTCCTAAGCGTTCAATTCTCCTTATATATTGACATTGTTATAGTCTTTGAATTTAGATAAAGACATTTCGAATGACACCGAAAGGTATGCATCGTATATTTGATATATTATTATTTATTTTAATTTTTGATATTAAATTTTTTTATATAACAGTAATATAATTATGATTCTTTATGTCAAACTTTTAAGATTTCTTATATTTTCTTGAGAAAAATTATTATGTTGATTGATTGACAAATTTTAATCGATCTTCCAAATCTTCTTTTTGTGGAGGGGCCTATAGCCAAAATCTCTTTTATATCTTTTTGTAAGCGTTACATGCATTAGTTAAGCCATAAAATTTCTTTTTCAAGAATATATATATTTTTTAAATAATATCTTTAAAAAAAGAAAACTTAGTTATGATAGATATATATCACGTTATAACTTTTATCTAGCCTATTAATATAACGTAAGACAACATAATGAGCTAGCATAGATGACAATAAATGTATGATGTCAAGATCCTTGATATAACAAAGTAGTGAGAATAATTATCAATTATCATAAGAAAATTATTTTTAGGCTATAAGAACACTACATCAAATGCTGCAAATAAATGAAACTGTGAATTTAACAAATTAATTTTTAAAAATAAAAATAATTGAAGTTACAACTTTCAAATAAAAAAAAAAAAGAAGCTTACAGCTTAGGATATACAGAGTATATAGTCGACATCGAAACTTAGTATAATGGTAGGGTTTGAATCACAAAAATATGTTATATATATATATATATATATATATATATATATATATAGAGATAAGGTTACATATATTAATAATAAACAATTCTAAAGGAGCTAAACCTAATAGTCCAACTAGTTTTCTCGCAAGAAGTTTTGTTAGATGGTTAAGACCTCAGCCAATTGAAGGTAAAATTGATCTAAAAACATTAGAAATAATTTTAAAAAAAGAAGGTTTTTAAGAAGAAAAAAAAAAAGGCTACTCTTTTTTAAATCTCAATGTGAAATAGCCCAAGGAGTCCCCAAATCTAGCTTGAGAATATACTTATCTGGATGTGATTGTAACTTAAATGCTATTTGAACTGCAAAGATGATACCACCATGCTTAGTATTATTTGTTGAACTATCAAAAGATCATATATTCCTCAAAGGTGTACGCTTTTAATGTCTGTGCCAGTTTTTTCGGTATGGTGTTCCCAAAATAATTATATATCTGCACATTATTTTTGTTCTTTCTTCTGCACGTATCCTGAAAAGTTGTTAGCTCGTTTTCTCTTTTTGGCTGTCTTTACTCGGTAGTTAGCAGCGGCTGCATGCAATAGATGAGTGCAAGTGTCGTTATCTGCTGCCCGCTCTGAACATTCCAAGTCTGAAGTACCAACCACGTTCACATGGCTACTTTTACACACTGCATTTATTATTACCATTTCTTTATTACTGTGTCTAACATCATCTTTTTCACGCACCAAACAACGATACATCATCATATGGCAATCCAACTAACTCATTACTTCGGTTATATGTTGGTCGAAGAATCATAGTCATACCGTCATAGATGACAAATTAGCTAACATAGAGGACAAGCAAGATGTTCTATGGAAAAGAAAAAGGTCGGCAAACCTTTGATCCTCGACCAGGAACGCTCTACGCTCTACTTAGACCAAATCACGTTCCTATCGGTGTAAAAAACATAAGAACAACAGTGGCGTTCTTTTGCCTGGTTCAGTCGTATTAAGGGACCATCGCGAGCGAAGCCAACAGCAGAATCCAAGCGAGGAGGAGCTTGCCTCCGTTTGAAACCGAGGAAGCCGAGGAATGCTTGTGTGTCTGAGGCCTGAAGGATTTAAAATGTGAAGCGAGTGTTAGACGCTAGGGAGTACACGACAGCCGGAGAAACTTTGAAGAAGGGGATGACGTACTTTTGCAGATACTGGAGGAGACCGCAATAGAGGACATTATCTGGCACAGGCAACTCGGTTTTGTTAGTACGTTCTGGGTTGACGATCTTCATGTAGGCCTCCTGCCCGAGGTACCATGTATCCAGATTCTCGGCACGCACATTCCAAATCCCCACATTGTCCAGTGAGACGTACACGGCAGTCCATGCACCCGGGAACACCTGGGAAGAACACAAAAATTGTGGGGACATGTTGATCGACGAACCAGTTTTCGCATTAAGAATATGGCCTGAGATTTCATGTTTGTGATTTTGACTGCAGAAAGTGGAACAAGAGATGTAGAGAGAAATCCCAGATCAAACCATCATCATGCCATACAATAAGAGTGAAGAAGATTTTTCATACCACAGAAGAATGAAAGTAAAAAACGATAATATTAGGGGAGGATAGAACAGAACTTCAGGACGTAACACTAATCTCTCAGCGGATTAAGTTTTTAGCATAAAGGGATTGAAAGCACAAGGCAATGAAATGCTTTGATATGAACAAATTCATCAAATTAAGAAAGAGCAAATCTAGAATATTCATGATCAAATGAAGGCCAACAATTAGTATACATTGTGGCTTCATTCATGGTCATTGTAGGTAGAAGAAAAATTATCCTGGATGAGTATATATATAAAGGAACTGTTTTGATAGATCAGGTGTTTTAATAGGTCATGTTTTGATGCATAAAACAAATATGACTATGACATGGAAAAGATCAAAGAACACAAGGTAAAACTCATCGTAGATACCTGAGTCGTAGAGCGATAAACAGCGTCCCACTTGTTGTAATTGTTTCTACGGTCCTCTGTCCACTCCCCATAGTCCATTCTGTCATAAGCATACGGTCGATCAACTGAGCAAAAGAAACATAGATGTAGTAGGAAACACAAGGAAGTGAAGTTGCCTGTAGTACCCACCCAACTACGAAAACTGAATATCCATCAATGTGATACGTCTGAACTCTTGTGTCATCGTTCTGGAAAACGATCTCCATGAAACCCCTATATGACCCATTGATCACAGAGGTTCCAATTCGCGGTGGTTCATCAAGTGGTCTAGTGGGGAAATCAAGTGTATATACTCCAGTCTTGTTGTGATGATCAGCAAGCCGCAATGGAGTGGTAGGGGGAGAATACGAGATACCATTCAATGTAGTTCGAAGCTTTCCATTGATGATTACGGGTGGCATATTTCTCAACAAATATGTTCGAGTCACATTAATCAAACCGTATCTGAATGATCCTTGAGGATTAGGACGAGCAGCGCCAGCACTCAGATTTGTCCTGAAAAGCTTTGATGGA
This sequence comes from Musa acuminata AAA Group, assembly GCF_036884655.1. NCBI lineage: Eukaryota > Viridiplantae > Streptophyta > Magnoliopsida > Zingiberales > Musaceae > Musa > Musa acuminata. Next base: position 4,129,019 of record NC_088330.1, on the reverse strand, counting down.
TTAGAGGCAAAAAGATGAAACAGGCTAAGTGGATGAGAAGAACAATCTCCAGTTTCTAGGTTCTTAGGAACTACTTTTGCAGAATGCACAGAAATCTACATATGGATCACCATAAATTATAAGCACAACCATTAGCCAAGAAATAAGAGCACCAAAGGTTTCCTATGTACTAAACCATAAGAAGAGTAGCTGAGACTCGGACTGCAAACAAACCTGATGGATTTTGCCTGGTTCATTGAGAAGCCCTTGTAATAGAAATCATTAGGAGGATCAGGAAGAGGACCAGATGCCTTCCCTCTTGAGTTTGAATAGTGCAAGATGGCAACACCAGTCACTCTAGTCCAAAGCGACTCATTCACAAACCTGGCGCTTGCAACGATGTAGTAGTCGCTGCTTGCATTCTGATCCATGGTGACCAGGAAAGAGTAGGATTGTCCAACATGTATATCTAGATTGGTATACGACTGTTGCAGAGTGTGCGTTCCTTCTGTTTCGACGAGAAGTAGGTTGTGATTTTGGATCCTAAAGTTCAAGCTAGTAGAAACACCGACATTGTGGATGCGGAAGCGATATGTTTTCCCTGTTCCAAGTGAGAACATTGTCGAAAGACCACAACATAGGTTAGCAATTTGAAGTATACCGACAGGAATATAGATGTGTGAATGAGCATGAGAAGAGCTGCACTTCCACCAAACAATGTTGCAAATTACTCGGTGAATCGAAGGATTTGCAGTTTATGGTCCAGTAAAGAGTGACTTGAATCGAAGGATGCCAAAACATAATTCGATTCTAGAGAAGAAGAAAGAGAAAAAGGCTTCTGTACTGGCAAACAGAGGATGATCACCTGGTTCGACATTGATGGTCTCATGGTCGATACCGTCCGGAACGAGTGTGGCATTATAGCGATATGGCCCCTTCCCGTTCATCAGAACGCCGTCAGGCATGCCGAGATCCTTCCCATCGTCGAGCATCTTCCTCAAGTCCTACAGGTTACTCGGTATGAATGTGATGCATCATTCCAGTGGCGCTTGCTATGTGTCGAACTCACCGTATGGTTCTTGATGTACCAATCGCCGATGAAGAGGGTGATGTCAGCATCGGGCTTGGCGAAGGGCACCGGGACTACGTCGCGGCTGTTGACGATGATGCCGCCGTAACCGCCGGCGGCTCGCTGGAGGCCGAGGGAGGGGAAGTAGAAGAAGCTGCCGATCTGGTCCTTCACCTGGAATTCGTAAGTCCAGTTCCAGCCCGGCGGGATGGGGCAGTTGGTGCCCAAGACCCCGTCATCCCAACAGTTCTTCCGCATCTGTATCCCATCCCTGGCCATCAAGATTCACATTAAGACCTTAACAAGAAAGAAAGAGAGACCGGACTCAATTCTTCTTGAATTCATACATTCATACAGATACATCAAGATTCATCACCAACAAGAACCAGAATGGACCGAATTCCAACAATCCAATCTTCTTTCTTCCCAAAGATCATCTATATGAATAGGGAAGAAGAAAAGAGAGAGAGAAGAAAAGACCATGTAAGGAGGAGATCCTCGTCCAAGCTGTTGCGCACGTTCACGACGACGTTCCAGTTGGTGGTCACGTTCACGATGGGACCAGGGAACTGCTTCGCCACCGCTATCACCTAGCAACAGTCGTAGGGGAGGAGGAGCATTAAGGTGTGCGGAGGAGCGGGCGAGGATTACGATCAACGTACCTGCTGAGGGACGCCGAGAGGTGAGGCGGTGACGTAGGAGACGTCCCAGTCGAAGTAAGCGGTGGGGTCATTCGCGCAGCACAGCGGCGCCGCCGCCGCCGCCGCCATTAGCAGCAGCACGACAACAAGCGCCGCCGCCCGTCCCGCCACCACTTCCTCCATCGCTCGCTCCCTTTCGTTCCCAACAGAGACGAAGAAGAAGGAAAAGCAATTGCACCGAAAACAGAGTCACCAAATTGAACCACCAGCAGCATAAAATCCCAAATCGGTCTTATAATTTGGTACGCGCCTCATTGATTGAGATTTTCCAGCGATTTTGTTTCATTTCATTTCCCAATTTTCCCTTGCAAGGAAAGTTAACCAATCCTTTCCTTTTTTTTATTCTTACTCATCTCCCAAATCGGATACTACCCGTTGGGATTTCGAGTACGCTCTCTATTATTATTATTATTATTATTTGCTTGTCTTCCTTAACTCCTCCCCTCCTCCTCTTTGCCCAACCACGAGCTGCAAAATGGGAGATGAACGGTTGGGCATATCAGATGACTGACTGGTAACGTTACTGCCTCAGATTAAATTGAGGGGGTAATCAATTAATTAATGACAGAAAGGTGTAGGTAAGACAGCGGGTCGGGTTTCAGCAAAGCCTCCCCGATCCGCTTAATCAAAATAATCGAGAAAGAGAATAGATATGTAAGGAAAGTTTTAGTTTCGATTTGGATTTGGATTGACTTCAATTTTGCAGCTCATATTGAGCTGTAGATTTACATAAAATGCATGCATGATGAGACGCAAGAAGCATGCATGATGATACGCAAGAGTCACTAAAATAATGTTTTATTGTGATTTAGGAGGACGTGATAGACTTGATTTAATTATATATTATGAAAATTATTTTATTTGTAGCCATTTTATTGATAATGTCTTATAACAACATCAAAGAGTAATGCTTTTCCATAGAAGAGAGGCAACAAGAGAGGTCGATGACGATGTAAGGAGAGACGACATGGGGAAGACGGCAAAGAAAAAAGGAGAGGTCCATTGTCCTTCTCATGTCCAGAAGACCATGTTCCAGAGTATTACATGTTCTTTTTTAAGAATAAAATCGAAAGCATGATTAGATGAGAATGACTTGCATTAATTATGATGGAGCATAAGAATACCTTTGATACAAGAAATAATGATGGTGTTGTCATTTTCTTACTGTAGTTGTCTATCATCTTCATATAACCTCCACCGTAGTTAGTTATTATTGTGAGATGTAATTCAGGAAGATATATCTAAAGTACATATTGAGATTGACTTAAATTGTTTTTTATATATATTTTTATGAACGTAAATTATTCTATCGAAAAAGGATTGGTCGTTCAAGCTACCAAAACTACTAATTTTGTATTTGAAGATTTATCTTGCTTGCTTGAGTTCTATACACGGATGATCTAATCGGTTGATCAAACTACTGCTCATTTTCTAGGTTTAATAACCACGCTTGTTGTTTTCTTTTTATTTTTGTTTTTCCTACACTTTTTTTTATTTGTAACCAAGTGAAATGATAATATGCAAATCTAATATGAGAGTGGCCATTTCTAGAAGTAAGAATATATTGTTCTGGGAATATTTATATTTCGATTAATGTATGTGACTGATAATTAGATGGATAAATAAATAAAAACAGAGGATTAAATTCGAAGCCGAAGGTATATATCTTGCAAATAAGTATGTATGATTCGAATCCAGACATATACCCATACTCACACAGGTCCACCTCGACCTCCTTTCTTCTCTCAAGCACCCAAAGGGTGAAAGGAACTAAAAAAGAACGAGTAGGGAAAGTAAGATTCTTGATTCGGAATCAGCCCCCAAAGAGATCCGGGTAACATGATAGAGAGAAAAAAGGAAAATTCCAGCTGAACCTGCGCAGGTTCTTTGGATCAATCTATTTCCTGGAGCCAACCACTGGTTTCATAAAGATGGGTATCATCAAATTAGTGTCGACGACGGTGAACATAATCTAACGCTTGCGTTCTGTGCGCCATTTATACACGGGTCTACTCGTCGGTTGAACAATTTCATCTTCACGAAGTCTACGCTTTCTGCCAGATTTCTGCAGCATGAAAGACAGAATACACCTTAGTTGCTCCAAGTAATTTAAGTTAATGACCTGCATGCACCTTATTCCTAAATGAGAATACAAGAATCAGTAACCTGCAATTCCTTTTGCAAGGCCATATCGGAGTAGAGCTTTTCCAGGTTTTGAACCCTTTTCTGCCTTGCTTCCAGTTCTCTGTAAGATGCAGCTGTTTTCCTGGGAATGAGAGAGCCGTAAACATCAGAAAAGCTAAGGTAAAGCATCATACATATTAAAGCACCATGGCACAGAATGACAAGCACCAGACGCCAAAATAAAAAAAGAAAAGTTTTACAAAAATAAAAGAAAAATTAGACGTATAGGCTAGTTAAAGATTTACTTCTGGCACTTACACCAGACGTATAGGCTTCATCTAAGTTTGCTGGCAAAAGGTGTAACTTCATAATATGTAAGTTTTAAATGTCATCAAAACTTAAGTTATATATAATATTACAATAAAATAAACTATATATAAATATAGAATGATAAAATATACAAGAACAAAGATGTAATTTTACGATTATTCGGGATCAGCTACATAGATCTTTCATCACCATTAAGCATAAAATAAAGCAAAATACAAAAGATAACCCTACATATAAAAAAATCTATATTTGATGAGTGATATATATTTACGTTATCATTGATGACATGAGAATAATATCGTGCTCCAGTTAGGAGAGCTACCATATTACTCCATTTGCATGGAACAAAGGAATCGAATTGTTCTTGCAGGTGCAAGGCCCAACCACATATACAGACTACCAAACAACAGCAACACCACCCCAACTTATAGGCAAGTGATTGCCTACAACTATATTTGCAGGCATGTATAACAGTGGGAAACCAAACGCCCCCTCAACAAAAAAACCTTCCAACAAACAACACCCCCTGGTTTGAGAGTTCAAAAGGATTTTAAACAATAAATATAACCCAATACTTCATCTGGATGGATGACTTCAATTACTAATGACTAGTAATAAACAAACTTAATATCCAGAAAATATCATTGAATATTTATGAGCATAAATGGAAACTCATCAGAAAATCCAATATCAAATTTCACTTACTTTTTTATACGACCTGGAACCTTTACAGAAGTAAGTGAATCCTTCTTTTCCAATTGTCTAGATTGTATTTCTTTGACTTCTTCTCTGTTGCATAATGAGGGGTGAAGCAAAATTTTAGAATAAATATAAGATAGAAACAAGAGACCAACTATAAAGAGAAAACTATACGTTATTGGTAAAATAAGATATAGAAACCACATGAATTACATAGAAAAAACAATATGTTCTTTAACTGGAAAAAACCAAAGCTTGTGAACATACATTACAAATTATAATGATGACAACTAATCATATTAATTCTGTACACTTTGCTTTATCTCATCTTTAAACTGTCAAGCAGATTAGCTAAACTTCATGGCAGAACTCCCCTTATTACCAAGAGGATAAACAATTATGCACCTTAGTTTAGGCCTACTTGTTATTACTGGGCATAACCAATAGCTGCCTTGTGACAAGCTAATGAATAACCTACTAACTACATTTTCCCCAATCAAGGTGGCTCCCAGGTGTCAAATATGTATCAACAATCTTAATCTAGCACTCTATTATATTGTTGCTGAACTTTTATATTTTAGATTTTACAATTTACCCAAAGGACCATAGTATATTTGCACAATTTTTCTTAAACTTATCTTGTTTGCACTAGCAAAAAGAATAAATAAATTAATCCATATCTAATCTCATATCAGGTAGAGAATTGGAGAACCAAGACCTTATAAAAGCCTCAAGCCTCATTTCCTCGACACATTGCATGAGAGACACCCCAAAAAGGACAAAGACATGTAGGACGTAGCTCAGATAGGATAACACCTTGTGGGCACCCAAGCCCGAGTAGGTGATGGCCTGGTGAAGGATCTCATTGAATGATGGCTCATCCAAGCTGGAGAAACCTTGATGGGTCCCCAAACAAGGGCTCTGATGAGGCAACATTTAAAGCCAAATAGGTAAAAGAGTTGGAGAGCCAAGGTCATAAAAACCCCCAACACTCCTCCCCTTGATGCGCCTTTTGAGGCGGGCCATTAGGACTCATCAACTATACATTACAATATAACTCCAGTACACATGTTTCCTATAATTAAACCTCAAAGTTAAAGGCTAAATATATATCACATATTTGTCCAGTTGTCATTGATTGAAACAAGCAGGATGCTAGACTATCATATCAAATAACTTCTACATGGGTTGACCAAATGTTCTTTTATCTGGCCGCTGATCCACAAGGGCCACAGGATGCTAGTAATTTAGTTATATTTCATGAGAACATAAAAGAAAAAACAACATACTGGCAAGCAAGTGATGTAGTTATATTAGGCAAAATCAAGAAATCCCAATGATGTCAACCAGATGGCTTATTATATGAGTAACATAAGATCATAAAGAAAAAGAGCCTTTTCTCTTAACTCATTTCGGCAACCAAGTATTTTGAAAGACCAGATATATACTAAATCATATAGCCCTCAATGCTCTACATGGACAATGATAATCCATCGCCTGCAATTCATGTGAGCTCCTATAATATTCAACACCAAGAAACGGCATGGGCCTCAGGCATACCTATCCTCTGCATAATACACATGCTTGTTCTCAGGCTGATGATCCAGTGTATGAAGGGCAGAATTTAATCTTTCAATTTTCTACAATGAACAAACAATCATAATAAGAAATTGAATGCCCCATAGTACCATCAATCGCTATAGGCAAAATAGAAAGTGATTTAACGATTGAACCTTCTTTTCACTTTGAACTTTCTGAAGAACATATCCAATATCTTGTGTCTTCATCAGCATGAGCTCCTCCGGTGTGTACTTGTTTGCTTCGCTCCTGAAGGACATTGTGTCAGTATTATTATATTAATGAAATCTAGCCAATCAAGGGTTAGATATCGAGGATTACTTGGGTCTATGAATCCCATCAACCATTCGTGTGTTAACCATCTTGAAGTAGAACTCATCTGGATTTCTAGAAGCTGCCTTCTCCCTTAATTTCTGATAGATGCAACACATGAGACCAACACATGAGACCCCAAAGCCACAAATAACACGCGGAGGAAACAAAAGCTTCTCACCCTCAGAGTATCTTCCTTCTGGTGGAATGCCCGTGCTCGCAGGACATAATCCTTATGCTTCTCGAGAAGCCCAAACTTCTTCCTTTGTTGGCTGTCATATGAACGAGCGCAAATTATCGCAATCGTGAGCGTAGGAAAAAGGAAAAGAAAAGAAAACAAAGGAACAATCCAAGAAAGTTCACATACGGCTGAGCTCGCTCTTTGTGAGTCCTTCGAGGGATAGCGTTCCTCAGAGACGACATGGTTGTTCGATTCCTCAGTCCGAGATGATAGAATTACTTGAAGGGCACAAAACGATAAGGGAAGAGGTCCAGCGACGAGCCGTGACCGATCAGGAGATAGGAACGGCACAAAATTAACCCCTTCTTCCGTCTCCAATCTGAAACTTTGGTTCTGACTGAGATTTTAGCCTGTTCTGCATCCAAAGCAAAAGAGAACCCATAAATGTAAACCCAGAGATCGAAAAGAGATAAAAAAAAGCGTACCTAAGCGGATGGTGAAGCAGGGGTGCCGAGCGAACTCCAAAGAGCAGACGACGAGAGAGCCGCAGACGACCGCTTCTTTGTTGCCCGAAACCTAATCTGGCGTTCCCAAAAGAGGAGCCCGCACCGTCCGGAGGATGACCGTCCGATTGATGGGCATTAACTAACCCGGCCCGGCCCGGCCTATTGAGCCGTTTCTTTGGTCCAATTATGGTCCGGTTAATTGACAATGTCAACGTACTGGTCAACGCTAGCAAAGAAATTTCGATTAATGTTATTATTATTTTCTTCATTTATTCACATATCTGGTTTGTATTTTTAATTTATAATTGAAGAAAAAAGTTTGAATAAATGTATAATTATAGAATATTTTAATGTTCGATAAGCAATAGATTGACGTAAGTATTGTTTGGTAAAATTATATTTTTAAATTTTTATTTAATATTTTTATAATCAATTTATATTTTTAATATTTATATTTATATTATATTTTATTAATTGTTTAAATTAAAAATAATTAAAAAAAAATCCATATGACCCAAATATATAATAAATAAAATTATAACCACACAAATACATTTTTAAAAATAAAATATTAAAATTTCATCTTATAGAAAATATGTATCATATTAGTTTTTCATTGGATCATTTTGATAATTTCTTAATTTTTTATAATATCATAAGATAATTTAATTTTTTTAAAAAATATATTAGCATCCTATAAATATTGATGGATGACAATTTTGTTGCTTCCAACTCTCATGTTTGCTTAATTTTTGTATAGAAAGAAAGTAAATGTGCATTTATAAATGTCACTTTTAAGTCTTCTTTTATGAGAGATTTGATTCACTTGGTTTTTTTGAACGCGAATTACGTTACTCTATAACACTATTTATTAGTCTCATATTAAAAAATTAAGATAATTAATTTAATTTTGATGATGATACTTTTATTTTAAATATGGATACTTTTTATTTTTATTTTTAGGAAAAAAAACACTTTCTCAATGCACACTTTATTACTTGTATGTCATTCTCTCTCTTCTATCCTTTCCTTTTGTCTCTCTCCTCTTCGTTGAATACTATTATTTATTCCTTGTTGCCGAAATGACTTATTATTCTTTTACTTTTTTTGTCTTTTATGTCTCTCACTCTCTCTCTTGTCATCTTCTCCTTTTTCTTTTGCCACCATCCCATTTCTTTCAGAAAAGAATCTACGTAGAATTAGAGTCAAGTGATGCTTGCTGTTTAAATAAAATAAGTAAACAAATAAATAAATAAATAAATAAATAAAAAGACGGCTCAAATTCAGTGAAGCCAAATTGGGCTATAAAATAAAGCAAAATGTGTTGATGTGATAGTTAATATAAGTCAAAGATTTGTTACATGTTATTGGGAAATTAAATGATTTTGTTGTACTCATTTCCTTTCTTCTGATCATTTAAAAAATAAAAAACTAAATAAAATTATTTTTTTTAATTTTTATAAATATCTTATATATATATATATATATATATAATCTATACACAAAAAAAAAGAGACAAATGTTCGTATGAGAGGATATACTGGATTTGAGTGGCAATAGATAATTCAAGTATCTTTTAAATTGATTTTATGTGATAAATAATATAATTTTCTACATATATATAAATAAGAATTATCGAAGTTATCGATTTTTTATAAATATTTTTATTTATTGATACTTGATTTTTTTATTATTTTCAATTTTTCTCTCCCTTCTCGACAAAAATAGACTATATGAATCCTATATTATCTCAAACTCCAACACAACTCAAGCAAATCTCTTGGCTCCAACTATGATTGATGGACTATTCTTTCAGATTGATACTTTGCTCTTTGCATCGACTTAGATCTTTCGATAACAGCCAAAAAGTAAGGTGCTATTTGGATAGGCGGGTGCAAACTCTGGCATCCTCGTACACCTTACCGGGACGACAGTAGTAGCCCTTATCAGGAGCACAATGGCTGTCCTCGGAGCAGATGCACAGCCCTTCCAATGCGCAACCCTCCCTCACTATCGTCGTCGTCCCCCTCACACCGAGAACCTGATCCGTCCATTCGCTGGAGAACAGTTCTTGGGGATCATAGGCATCCTTCACCCGCAGGAAATCTTGGGCCTTCACGTACTTGTTGATCACCCCATCAAACGCCAAGTTTCTGTTCTTCCCCCAGTGCGGGAGGCCGCCATACTTGAACAGTGCCATCTGCTCTATCTCTTCTAGCACGTCTTCGTGGAGTCTCGGGGTCATCGGATCATGGCTCCTGTAGTAGGTGATGTCAAAGTCTATGGCGTCCTCCTGCTTGCCGAGGTAAGCGGTAGAAGCCTTCACGTAGCGCATCAGGATGCCGTCGTACAGCTCCACGCCGCACAGCGCTTTGGGGTTCATGTCCCTCAGCTTCTGCACGTCAAGGATGAAGTCCTTCGCTTTGGACAAGCCGATGCTGACCGCGGTCTGGTGAAAGAACTCTCCCTTGAGCCTGGAATCCCAAGGGCAAGCGGTGAGGAGAGCGTCGCGTGGGCTACGGATGCAGCTTCCCGAGGATTGAAGCCTGTTCTGGTTGCCGATCACCGGGTAGCCCGTGAACGATAAGCCATCGTTCGTCAGTCCGTAGCCACCGAGCGAGATCAAAGATGTGGTGAGCTTGGAGTCCAGGCACTTCCCCAATGCGTTTCCCTTTGCTTCCAATTTCTCCTCTTCTCGTGCGTTAGAAAGAATCACAGACAGCGTTTATGAGTGCTCTCAGATTGACATGCATGCAAATCTGATCCACGTTCAATTACCTGCCAATCTGTTAACTTCTATTGCTAGGGTTACAGTGGAACGAAACCCTGTAAAGTCGAACAGGCCATTGCCGGAAGCATTGGAGGGGACTCGATCGTCGATGCGGTAGATAACTTTGCTGTGGCCCGGGTACCACGCCATGTCCGCGAACTCATGCTGGTTGCCGAAAGTGACAGCCATTTCTGCAAGATCTGCGTCGTCGTATTTTGAGAATGTGATGGACCTCTTGAACAGCGGCTGCAAAGCCAGCGTTACCTGACACACGGCACACGACTCACAGCTTCTTTCATACGTAATCTTGAGCTGCACTCATATCTGATGCAGTTCGAGTGAGCCAGCGTACCTGCGAAATAACTCCGAGGACTCCGAGCGAGACCTTTGCCGCTTCCATGTCAGGGTGACCCACCTCCAACTTCCGAACCATGGCGTAGCCCTCTGCGGCCGATGCCGGCGTCACCAACCTGATGCCCACCACGTACTCGTGGACCGCACTCCCGTTCCCCCACGCCGAGCTCCCGTGCGAACCAGTCGACAGCAAGCCGCCGATCGTCAAGCCCCACCAGTAGGGTGTGTAGGGTAGCGCTAACCCGGACGCCGCTGCTGCCTTTATCAGGTCCTCCAGCATCACCCCGCTCTCGACCGTGATCGTCATCTTGGCGACGTCGGTGCTCACGATGTGGTTGAGGTCCCGCGTGCTGATGATGAGGCCGTCACTGCCGCCGGGGCAAGCCAGCTTCGGGATGCTGTGCGCGAATCGCGTGGCGACCTTCATCTTCCTCTTGGAAGCTGCTGCTTCGGCCACGGCCTTGACAAGCTCCGCCTCACTGGTCGGATACACGACATCGCCAGCCGAGCATACGGATCGATCGGGGAACGCCCCGTAGGCGTTGGTGACGGTGCAGTCGGAAGTGCCTGACGAGCACTGCACCGGATCGGGTGGAGGACTGGAGTTCACGAGATAGATCCATCGGAGGAGGCAGTGCAGCAAGAGACCGGCCCTAACTAGTCTCCTAAACCCTTGCATGATGAACCGAGCTGTGCGAGTACGAAGCAGAGGCTTCCCCTTAAGTAGACGATGGCGTGCACGCAAATTCTATGATGACTACATTAGTGGCGCTTCCACCTCGCATACTGAGAACAGGTGGACGAGGTCCTCCACCGATCCTAACACTGTGCTGTGTTTGGGAACACAGTGCGAGAGAAGACAAAGGATGAGTGCAAGTAGCATCTGCTATCTATCTGGGTTGACGATTGTTAGAGTCATCTTCTCTGAGGTCCGACAAAGTATCTCCTCATAAGGATTGATTAGTATATGTGCGGCAAACTATTTGTCGCTCTTAGAACAAGTATGGTTTAGGTCGAATGCCAGTGAGCTCTCCAACTCATGTTAGAGTGGGTTGGGAGCTTCCCACCGACAAGTTGGATCGCTTTATATCCTTTGTTATGCTGCACTAATATTGTCCAATAGATCTTATTGCTGGATCGTCTTCTTTTCGAGCAACAAACAGCAATGCGCTATAAACGTGGAATAAGGAAACTAATAGAAGCTTGGATTAGAACGCTGACCTCCAAAAGCAGTAGAAGAGAAGCAGCAGATCTAAGAAAAGAAAGAGTACAGACTCAGGTGGATGACAGGATCTTTTGGAAGTAGAAGGTTTCTTAAGATCTCTGGGGATTCTAAATCTCCGGATATTACTATTTGATGCTCAAACAACACTCGTTCGCTAGCTTCCATTGAATCATTATGTGCAGGCCGGATTTTATTAGTCTTAATTCCATGGACATGGTTTCGAGCATATCATATTAATGTTCGGGCACTAATTGTAAGAAGACAACAGATGGGACGAGAATAGAGGCTTCGGAGAGCAAGAACAAATCGATTAGCAACAACCACAGACTCTCACTTGTGTATTAGCTGCCCTATCACTCCGGCCATAGGGAGAAGAGACAACGGTAGCACAAGCAAACGTGTTTACTGATATGATCCCTATTCTCGTGAAATCATTATATTTACAGGTAATTCTTCGCTCACAACCAACAAATTGAAACCAATTTAATTATCGGAAACACACTCTTACCAGATTCCTTTGTAGGAATCTACTGAAGCGGGTTATGATATGTGTTGGTGTAAACAACTTTAAGCCGTGGCCTGGGGGCCGACATGGCTTGATTCGGGTCCGAATGATGGGGGATCTTCTTGGGACGACCCTTGAGACTACAAAAGACCGACTGCGGTGGTCCGATCGCGAAGGGGTCATCATTTCCTCCGAGAGGGGGCTCCTCGTCTGGGCGTTTAGTGGGAGGCCTCTGTCTTCGCACCTGCACATAGGTCGGGTCGGGAGAGCTTGACCTGACCCCTTCGACGATCAAGTTAGTGAATAGTCAAAGGGGGTTTTTTGGTTGTCCTCCCTTCTTTCTTCCTTTTCTTCCTCGAAGCGCGAGGGTTTTTATAGTGAAGGTTATCATTGCCTGATGTGCCCGCTCGTAGGGAGTAGGATCGTACTTCCGGTAACGTCTGACATCGACGTTGGCGTGGCGTGAAGGATCGAGCCTGAACAGGATGTTAATGTGCCTCGGTTGGCGTTCCAGTCAGCGTTGACCAGATGCTGTCAAGTTAACAGAGGCGCGAGGCATCATCTGAGGCAGCTGACGTCAACCCGAGTCTTATCGTCATTATTACCCTCATCAATATGTATGATAGCAAATAAGATTTCGTCAACTTTACGAGAAAATCTTATTGCTTTGTTGAAGAAAATCTTCCATATTAATCTGTATAAATAAGAAAAACATATCAGGAATACAGGTTCTTCTATCTTTAATTTTTATCTTCTATCTTTTCTATCAACGAGAATTTCTTACTTTATATTTAGAGATATAAGATACGAATATTTCATGTCTTCGAAGGGTTCTAGACATTATAAAAACTAGAAAAACAAAAAAGTCGGATCAATTGCCCATATCACTTGCCATCACTTGAATCCATGACGCTAACTGAGACTCAACCATCAAATGTATACCTTATTGCTTATATGTATCATCCTCGGAAAAATTGAAACTATAGCGATCTCATTAACCAAACAAAAGAGGCTATTCAAACTACATTTTAAAGGATAAACCGTCGATATTTCGGCAAGAATGACATTAAATTCTTTTGTTTTGATTCATTATGATCTACACAATTAAATTAAGCTCTCAAGTCTAGACTTGGAGAATTTAATTGCACCATTGGCATACTCTTGCCGTTTGTAATTTGAATCTTCTTCATAATACGCAAAGAGATGATTATAGAAACACTATAATCCCCTTTAAGTCACTTTCACTTGATGGGAATCACTCTCGAGGAGATTTGGGTTAGGAAAAGTTTGACCGGATCCAACTATTGTCAAAGTTGTTAATGGGATTGACTCCAACCATCATTATATCCAATAATTAATCTAATATACTTAGATTAATTCTTAAGTTAGGATAACAGTAGTTAATAATTTGTTAAGGTCTAGTAAATTGACCTATTGCTCGATCCAATTAAGCTTATTATAATTCGATAATTGAACCAGATTAATTATTTCTCCAAGATAAGTAATATTATCGGTACTTAACTTAAAAAGTTAACAATCCTATGTGTTTTTCTCTTAATTTTCTTATATCATCTTAGTTTATCATAACTCGTTGACTTTTAAGTTAAGTAATATTATCGATACTAAATTAATAGATTCATTATTCAATCTAAAGTACTATTCATCATGTTTTAACCAATAAATAAAAAATGACAAATCTTTTGCTCGATGCATTCTAAACTTACTCTTGTTCCATCCTAAATCACTTCATTAGCTCGTCTTCCATCTCATTCATAGTAAACTAGGATTGAAAAGAAAAACTACTAGTGGTAGCACACCCTTAAGTTTCACTTCTTGGTTCTCCTTATTTTGAACCCATTCATTAGATTAAAATGCACCCCCTACTATAGTATTAATGGCCCATCCTAAATAAAAAAATAAATAAAAAAATAATAGGTAGCCACATGACTTAACCATGATTACTAATATGAAATAATGATAAAGTACCTAAATAAAAAGTCAATTCTATTAAGGAATACTCCACCACAAGGTTTTTACGTAGCAAATCGTTGCTCAACAACCACAAATTCAAAAGCTTGTAATTGTTCACCATACTGGCTTCTTAGTACCGTGTCTACTCGTTTTTAACTGGCTTCTTGGTATCATACCCTTCTTCTTTTTTCTTTTTCTTTTTTTTTTCTTTTTGGTTATTTATAAAATTATTTTTATAACTAGTATATGTTGAGCTCAAAGCACCTTAGGAGGATTAACCAATACAAATGAAAGTTAGAAATACAGTATTGATGAGTTTGAGTCAAACTAGTCAATGTTAGTATATATAAGATCAAAGACACTAATTCAACCCAAAAGCACAAACTTTAGTATTACCGATCAAACTTGTTATATATTGACTCTCTCAATCTTTAGCAATATGAGATTATCATCTCAATCTCTTTTTTTTTTTTTTATCTCACACATATGAATAATTTTAACATTTTTCCCTATTCATGTGTTGATTGATTAACTTCCTCTTATCATTTAGGATCGATCCACCCAAATCAAACATATATCCTCTCAATCTCCTTTTTTTATCTCACACATATAAATAATTTTAACATCTTTCCCTATTCATATGTTAATCGATTATCTTCCTCGTATCTTTTCGGATGATAGGATCGATCCACCCATTATGATGACTCAAACCTTTTTTCTTTTAACTCATCCTAATCAATTTTTATCCACTGAGTCTGATACCATGTTATAAATATAGTAATAATGAGTTTAAATCAAATAGGTCAATTTTAGCATATATATATAGGCACTAATTTAATCAGAAATATATATATATATATATATATATATATATGAGATTAATGATATTTAATCTTTAATGATATGAGATTATTCTCTCCATGGATCTCTCATTTATCTCATCGAGTATTAATATTTCTAATAAAAACATAAAGTTCCTTGGAATAAGAAGCTCATTTTCTAGGTTACCATGAGGAGAAGTATCAAGAAGACCTTGGCTTGCATCTTGGTAACACCAATATATTATAATCTAACCTTAGGTCTCGTAAGCATAAAAAATGAATATGGTTGTCTCAACTATTCACAATGGTTCCTCTAAAACTTTCTTTCAAAAACTTCCACATCCACACTACAAAGAAGATTCATGTATTTCTAATGAGAACATCAATCATTAACTCTTTAGAATTCCATATGGCTTCCTAAAAGGTTTGGTAAGTGCAACAATACTGTGTCTCGATGTCTTATTTAAGAAATTAATTACATAATTTGATTATTCGGTTAAAAAATTAATATCATCCATGAATATTATATTTAATTAAATATAAGATGATCTTAAGGGACTCGAATCTAAAATCTATCGACGATATTTTATATCGGATAATCAAAATATTCTAATTCTTTAGTCATAATAGGGTATGATAATCTTCTCATGCCTCTTATGGCTTGTTTAATCATGGCAATGTAAATTAACTGCATGTGTTTTTATGCATTTTTACAAATGAAATGAAATGAAATTTACCATTTATTTATCGATTTTTGTAACAATATATATATATATATATATATATATATATGGATTTTATGTCATTAATATTGGACAGGAATCAAGCTAACAAATAACCTTACAAAAACTATGTCTAAAGCTTATAGCTACTCCACAAATAAAATAAATGTTCAGATAAAAGATGTGATATAGTGGTAGCTTTTTGGTCTTCAAATACAATAATGTTACTTGTAATGTGTGTGCTGCAATGATGTCATTTTTAACCTTGAAATTGCATACCATTTTTCTTATCCAAAATTAGAATTATTAATAATTATATATAATACAAATCTAAAATATTAAATCGATAATATCATCAACCAATACTACAAACATAAACACTAGTGGTAATTACATCGAACCATATCGATTTTAATTTATTTTTCATATCAGACATAAATATTATTTTAAATAAATAATAAAAAATAAGTTAAATATTTTTTATATAAATTATATTATTAATGTTTTATTTTGATTTTTTTTTATGCATCCGATCCAATAATTGAATCGAAACGATCAATTTGATAATACGGTCCGACATATACGACATAAAGTTAAGAGTATTCACGTACCGTATTCTCTCATGATATGTATGTATCTCAGGTGGCGCTGACGCATGCGTGACGTGTGGGCCCGTAGATGACGTCGGCATGGCATCACGTTACCCGACGAGCCAAATAGGGGTGGAAATGGTTGTCGAGGAAAAGAAAAGGAAAAGCAAGGAGAGGAGACGAAGGGCAATTTGGTCGATCGAGAGAGAGAGAGAGAGAGAGAGTGGGTCCCGCGATAAAGGTAAAGGGTTCACGCCGGGGAGGATGATGATGATGAAGACGAAGAAGAAAAGAGGCGTCCTTAACGAATCATGGAGGGGAGCCCCCACCGAGATCATCATCATCATCACCATCATCATCATCATCCCCGTAGCACGCATCCGGACAGCATTAACACTGCTTCTCCTCCGCCCTTTCCACTTTTCTTACTTACACACATTCTCCGAGACATCATTCACGCTTGCCACAGCACGCCTCAACCCTCTCTCTCTCTCTCTCTCTCTCTCTCTCTTTCTCTCTCAGAACGCATCTTAGTCGAAAATGAAAGATGATTTGAATGATTCATTTATGTCTAAGCATTTTGAATTAATGATTTATACTCAATAAATTTAATTTTTTTAGTTATACATACCATCAAAAATCAGAAAACTACTGATCGGCATAAATTGATAATTATTTTAAGAAATATTTTAAAAAGATTAGCTCTCGTGATCATTCTCTTAAGGTAAAAATCTCATTTGATATATTTTAAATATGTCAGCCAATTTAACTCATTTTTTGTAAGTCTCTAATTTGCTTCTTTTTTTTTTTTTGGTTGTGGAGAGCTTCACTTTTCGATATTTCTGTATTGCTTCTCAGACAAAGTTGGTTTAGGTTTTTGGTCTATTAATCTCTTTTCACAATTTTCTCTTTTTTTGGGTTTGATTCAAAACATTAAGGAATGTTTAATTTAGTATTTGATAAAATATACAAAATTAGTAAAAATTACTTTGAATGTACCAAAACCTAAAATTAAAATTTATAACTGATCGTCACTTTAGTCACGTAGTTAACATAACATCTCGATACTATATAATCGATACATCATCGACCTCGTCCCCCATATATTATTAATTGTATTGTAGCATGCATATGTCTCGTAGATTCGATATAACATGATTATATTGAGGTTGAAAAATACACATAATCGCTTTTAACATCAATGCACATCTAAGGGCACAACGTACTATAATCATTTTAAAATTATTTTCTATCGTTGCCAATGCTATATTTTAAATTTTAAATATAATTTGATATTCTCGGAAATATCAATTTCAAATATCCTATGCTGAAAATTAATGGTGAAACAGTGAAACCAAACCCGCAATGCTAAATATCGATGGAAAATTAAGTTGACTGTTGACTCCTCCGGTCGTCGGGTCATTGTTTGACATAACGAATTCGAAGGAAGTGATAACTGACAACGCCGAGAAGGTTTCCCTAAACCGACGTATAAAATATTCTTGACCTATTTCACGGTCAAACCCCAACACAGACGAATTCTATTTGTTTACGAGGAAGACTGCACCACCCCACAGTATTCCAGTCGAAGCCTGGACGAGCAGTCGAATCGGCTGCCCCACCCGAAACCAAAAAGCGAGCAGAATGGATTGCACACCGCCGATGCATATGATAAAAGAGACAAAGGCGCATGAAAATAAAAAGCGAAAGAGACAGTGTACAGCAGCGCATTCCCATTCTGCAAAAGAAAAGAAGACGAGTAGGAGGAGGTGATGTAGAGGAAGAAGAAGAAGGAGAAGAACAAGAAGAAGAACAAGGGATTGAGCATGCATGAAACCCGAGCACGAGATCATCTCCCACCGCGCTAACCCAATGATGACCACGGCGCAGGCCCTGCTCCCCATCCCCGCAGCATTTCCACTCCTAAAAAGAGACCTCACTCCTCCCTCTCCTTTTATCTACCCTATCTCCATCCACACCACCACCTCTAGCGCTGCTGCCACCTCCGCTCCCCCGCCATGTCCGCCGCCACACGCACCGTCGCCTTCCTCTGCTTTCTCCTCCTCGCCACCGCGGCAGCTGCCGCGGCAGAACCGCTCCCTGTCGTCGCCCTCCTTTCCCTCGGCTCCTCCCTCCTCGACCCCTTCTCCTCCCTACGGGACTGGTCCTCCTACCCTTCCGCCAACCTATCCGGTGAGCCACGGCCGTGGTGCTTCTGGACGGCCGTCACGTGCGACGCCAGCGGTGGGATCACCGCCCTCGACCTCTCTCGCAAGAACCTGTCCGGCTCCATCGCCGTTGAGATCCGCTTGCTCTCCTCGTCCCTTACCCACCTCAACCTCAGCGGCAACTCCTTCGGCGGACCCCTCCCTCCGTTCCTCTTCGAGCTCACCCGTCTCCGGACCCTCGACATCAGTCACAACGACTTCAACTCCACCTTCCCGCCGGGCGTCTCCAAGCTCCGCTCTCTCTCCCTCCTCGACGCCTACAGCAACAGCTTCGTAGGCCCGGTGCCGCGCGGCATCACGAAGCTCCGCCAGCTCGAGCATCTCAACCTAGGTGGGAGCTTCTTCGAAGGCGGTATTCCTCTCGGGCTCGGCAGCTTGCCGCGGCTTCGTTATCTTCACCTCGCTGGTAACCTCCTAACCGGGAGGCTGCCGCACCAGCTCGGTTCGCTGACACTGCTCGAGCACATGGAGATTGGGTATAATTCGTACCAAGGCGGCGTCCCGCCCGAGTTCGGGAGGTTGACGAATCTTCGTTACCTTGACATCTCGTCGGCCAACGTCTCCGGCGAGTTGCCGTCTGAAGTCGGCAACCTCACCCAGCTCGAGTCGTTTTTCCTCTTCAAAAACAGGATTTCCGGAAGAATTCCGGCGAGTTTGTCCGATCTGAGAGCTCTCAAGGTGCTCGACCTATCCGATAATCTTCTCTGCGGCCAAATTCCGTCGGGCTTGTCGAGTCTACTCGACCTCACTTTGCTCAGCCTCATGAACAACCAGCTCTCGGGCGAGATTCCCGCCGGAATCGGGACGCTTCCGAATCTACAAGCGCTCCTTCTGTGGAACAACTCGCTCACCGGCGAGCTCCCGAGGGAACTTGGCGTGCATGGTAGGCTGGAGAAGCTGGATGTGTCTTCCAACTCGCTCACCGGTCCGATCCCGCCAGGTCTCTGCTACGGGAACCGGCTCGACAGGCTCATCCTCTTTTCGAACTTCTTCGACTCGGTGATTCCGCCATCACTCGCTAATTGCACGTCCCTGTGGCGCATGCGCATCGAGGGGAACCGCCTCGTCGGCCCCATACCCACGGGCTTTGGCTCATTGCCTAACCTGACCTACATGGACCTCAGCAGCAACAGCCTCTCGGGAGGCATACCAGAAGACCTGGGAAACGCCCCCCGACTGGAGTACTTGAACGTCTCAGGCAACCCGCTCCTGACGCCGCTGCCCAAGTCCATCTGGAGAGCGCCGAGTCTTCAGATCCTCGTGGCTAGTTACTGTGGATTGAGCGGCAAGATACCTGACTTCGATTCCGGCTGTCGGAACCTCTACAAGATCGAGCTGGAGGGTAATGAGCTCAATGGGAGCATCCCCGCTGACATAGGCCACTGTCAGAAGCTCCTAAATCTGAAACTGGACCGAAACAGACTTACAGGATGCATTCCACTGGAGCTGGCGCAGCTCCCATCAATAGCCGACATCGATCTCTCTTGGAACTCACTTGCCGGTACCATTCCGCCGGTGTTCGACAATTGTAGCACCCTGGAGAGCTTCAACGTTTCCTTTAACCGTCTCGTCGGTGCCGTCCCTTCCGCCAGTGCCGTTCTCGGGAACCTCCACCCGTCGGCATTCGCTGGAAACGTTGGTCTCTGCGGCGAGCTGGTGGGAAAGCCGTGTGAGGTCGAAGGCACGGCTGCCCCGCAGCAAACCGCTCGGGGTTCGGCAGGCGCGGCGATCGTATGGATCGCTGCTGCAGCGGTGGCAGCAGGGTTGGTCGTTCTGATACTCGGAACTCGGTGGACTCAGCAAAGGGAGGAGGAGATCGACGAGGAGCTGGGACCCGGGCAGTGGCGGATGACGGCATTCCAGCGTCTAAACTTCACGGCGGAGGATGTTGCAGCCTGTGTGTCGTCAAGCGACCAGATCATCGGGATGGGATCGACGGGGATTGTGCACCGCGCGAAGATGCCTAGCGGAGAGGTCATAGCCGTAAAGAAGCTCTGGGGGCCGCAGAAGGAGGCGGGGAGGCTCATGAGGAGGAAAGGCGGCGTGATGGCGGAGGTGGAGGTGCTGGGATCCGTGAGGCACCGCAACATCGTCCGGCTACTAGGCTGCTGTACCAACAGGGAGGCGACGCTACTGCTGTACGAGTACATGCCCAACGGGAGTCTGGAGGACCTACTCCGAGACCGAAGCAGCAGCGGCGGTGGAAAGGGAGGAGCGGGCTGCGGCATGAGCTTGGACTGGACGACGCGGTACCGCATAGCGGTCGGGATCGCGCAGGGCATTTGCTACCTCCACCACGACTGCAAACCAGTGATCGTGCACCGCGACCTCAAGCCTAGCAACATATTGCTGGACGCGCAGATGGAGGCACGGGTGGCGGATTTCGGGGTGGCAAAGCTCATACGGACCACCAACCAGTCCATGTCCGTCATCGCTGGATCCTGCGGCTACATTGCCCCCGGTAATGAATCAACCCTTGTCGCATCCAGAGGTATCCGATGATTGCAAGCGCTAAACCTTCTTGTCTGGCTTGGGTCTACAGAGTACGCGTACACGCTTCAGGTGGACGAGAAGAGCGACATATACAGCTTCGGCGTGGTGCTGATGGAGATGGTGAGCGGGAGAAGGTCGGTGGAGGCAGAGTACGGGGAGGGGAACAGCATCGTGGACTGGGTGAGGGGGAAGATGCTGAGGGCAGAAGGGGGAGGCTCGTGGGAGGTGCTCGACCAGTCCGCCGGTGCGGGCTGCAAGGATGTGATGGAAGAGATGATGATGGTGCTCCGCATCGCCTTGCTCTGCACCAGCAGGAACCCCAAGGACCGGCCATCGATGAGGGACGTGCTCTCCATGCTCAGAGAAGCAATGCCCAACAGGAAGGAGGCGGCCATCGCCGAGCAGCAGCAGCATCAAGGCCTCGGTGGCAGCGCTTCCCGGCTGCAACAGTGACGCGGAAGATGTTTGTGTTTGTGTAGTGCGTGTATTCTGGTTTTTGTTTTTCTTTATTTCGTGGGTTCTCTCTACAAACCAATCACCGTGAAATATTAACTTCTATTTTCCAATTCATATGGCTAAATTCAAGTTAATATGTATACATGCAAACCATCCTAACATGCCACCCTCTGATAAAGCCTACGTAATGAAGTTATAGAAGTGTTTTAGGGACCGCCATAAATAAATTGAAGGAATAATTAAGTGATTTAACCACCGGTTAAATACGTTATATATATATATATATATATATATATATATATATATATATTCCCCCCTAATACAAGCTATCCGACACGCGCTCGGAGTCCATTCGTTGTGGTCTTTCGCTCGTGGCTGGGCCTAACCACCGTCGGGCGCTCTCAAGTCCGCTTAAGCGAAATTTGAATGCCATAAATATGTACATGGCACGTGGCAAGCTCGTGCACGTATACCATCGAACATTCTCTGCTGTTCTGTGCTTAGCCTCGCAATCGGGCGGAACGATAAGGCGTTGCGTCTCCCGCTGAGGAATAACGATGGCGACGTTGGCTTCCGCCGCCAATGCCATGACCACAACCTTACGGTCATCGGCGCCGAAATCCAACCATCTCTCCGAGGCATCGTGCTGTGTTCTTCTTCCTTCGACGGATGTTAGTGCTGGTGTGAGGAGGCAGAGGAGGAGGGCTTGGCCCTTCAGCATCAGGGCGAAGCTAAGTGGCGGAGGAGAGAACCCTTTGCAGTACCGGAAGCTCGGCGATTCCGATCTTCACATTAGCGAAATCACGCTGGGAACCGTATTTTGCTCTTACCGCTGTTATATTGTTGTGCCCTTTGCCCTTCCAAAATGTGTAGTGTTTTGTGTTCGCCCGTTCAATTTGAACCCCGATCGGAGTTTTCGTGTCGATCTTCATATGTGTACGGCCATTTGAAAGTCCGAATTGATTCTTCTTCCGTAATGTGATTTAGTTTTGAGCGCCAAACCGAACGGAATTTAATTCAGTCCGAATTGATTCTCCTTTATATATTTCTTTTCCTGTTGAAAATTTCAACATCATGGTCAGATTGGCATAAAGATATGCTACTTAATATATCGTTTGTCGCATGTTGTTGCTGTCTTAGATGACATTTGGGGAGCAGAATACAGAGAAGGAGGCCCACGATCAGCTCAGTTATGCATTCTTGCATGGCATCAATGCCTTGGATACGGCGGAGATGGTCTATTATTTTCTTTGCAATCACTTTAAACATTTGCAGTGAATATTTCTATCAGCAGATTGATTATGTGTAGGTCTTTGTTGCTAGTAACTATTCTTTAGAATTGAGGTCTAAAATTTTGTGGAAGAGAATAATGATGTTTGATAAATTCTGCTTCATCCTCTGGAGAATTTGATTAAGGGTGTCATTGCTATAGTGCCATGGTCATTGTTATCTTTTTACAAAGATAAAAGTAATGGTTCTTTCATGTGTAACTTGTGACGATAAACACTTTATTAATGCTGTAGCTTGCAATGATCCTTTTTCATTAACAGAAGAACGAGTTTTGACTTATCATCACAGAAAGGAAGCTGAAGAAACATAAATTCTTATTCAAACATGGAAAAAATAGTGCCCAACTTTTGACTTGTGAACCTGATGCCTTAGTGATCCTATCTGGATGAAAATAAAGAATAAGCACTTTAGCTACTTGCGTTTCTTTTTCACACATCACCTTTGTTTTAACAACAACTGCATACCCATCATATCTTTCTTGCTCTCTGATCTAGTGCTAGGAATAAAGCAGGGAAAATATTGATATTGGTTCTCATGAACCAAGTCTCTTTGCATGACTTACCACCATCTTGGCAGTGAACATTATTCCATTTATATTGTTTTTAGATACTAAATTTACTGTAATGTTTTTTATGCTAAAATGATGAGCTTGATGTCATGATAGGTTGCAGAACTGAGTAGGTCAAGTTTAAAGTTAGATTTGGTTATTAGCAAATCACCAATGAGTAGAAGGCCATATGATATAATCTTAATCTGCAAACAACATGTTGAGTTGATGTGCTGTGAACGTAAAAAGTTTAATGTTGATATTTGATTTGATTAGCGTAGATTACAATTTTATAAGTGAAGGAGCAATTATATGATCATATCTTGATGTGCAAGGAAGTTGGGTTGCTTAAAAGGTTAAGCTAGGTCCGTGTTGACCTAGTGGCAATTTATGAAGTAACTTGATGTAAATTGCACTCCCATCCATCTCTGTGGTTGGTTATTAGTAATTTAAACTATCAGTATCTTCCAGTAATTCTTACTCAAGTCATGCAGGAGACAATTAGTCTCTATCAAAATAACCATAACAAGCTCATCATGATTAATAAGATTAAGTGTTGCCATTTTATTAGTGGTGTGCTCAGGTGTACCATTGATACTGGTTTGGGAAAAGAGGAAAAAAGGAGAGGAGGGAGGGAGGGAGGAAACTGATAAAATTGACCTAATAATAACATTTTTTATATGCATATGTTGTGTTCTTGTTGTTGTTGTGGAGGAATTGTCACCGTTTCTCTCAGCCTGGAAGGAATTGGTGTGTGGTGGTTGATAAGGGCAAAAATGGCAACGCGCCACGTCAGCACGCTAGGTGGACGCACTGCCCGAGGAGGCAAGCATTGATGCCGACTCGACGTGCGCCGACGTCACCAGCCCTCAGCCAACCACCTCAGCTTTGACCCCGTGCGCTCGGCCGAGGCACAGGAGCACATCGACCGAGGCTCGCCCATGCCCTGCGGCAGCTCGGTTCTCCACGCAACCCCAGTGGCAATGTCAGACGCCACGTGAGGTATTGTCCTGCCCTTGCAAGCGGGCACATCAGGTAACATCAAACTCATCTATAAATACCCCGGAGTTCTAAACGAACAGGGGAAACACTTTGAACACACTTGATTACACTTCTTCCTCCCAAAACCCCCTCCACATCTTCTAACTAGATCGTCGGAGGGGTCGGGCCGGGAGCTCAGGCCCGACCTGTGTGCAGGTGCGAGACGGTGTCACCTCTTCCCGGTGCCGCGGCGGAGCTTCTTCCCGACCCGAACGACCGATCCCGACCGCAGGGAGACCCCGAGGGACGTCTTCCCGAGATCCCCGACATCCGGACCCCAGAACCGAGCCGCGTCGGCCCCGAGGCCACGGCTCAAACAGATGCCCTCCGTATCATTTTGGCACTAGAGGAAGGGCCCGATGTCGAGGGATCCTCAGGCTGATCCCGACGACCTCCCCGCGACCTCTGAACGTGGCTGGCGTTCATTCGACAATCCTGATCTGTTTCCGCCCGAGGACGCTCCGAGCGTCCCCTCGCCGGTGTCATCCGAGGCCTTTCACGACCTCTCTCGTTAAGTCCGAGCTCTGACGGATATGGTGCAAACCATCATCCCGCTCGTCTTCCAACCGACACCCCCACTTATGACTCAGCCGTTACGGCAACAAGAGCCGCCCGCTCGGGCCCACATGACGCTTTCGGAGTCTTCCACTTCCCCTCGGGTCAGACCGACCCCACTCGGGGATCCAGTAAGGACAAACCCGAACGGCCGCCCGGAGCCCGAGGTATTATCTTCGGAATCAACGGACTCCCTGCGAGCCCAGCTATGCCTTCTTAGTCAGCGGCTCGACGAACTAGAGAAGGAGCTTCGCAACTCAGAGGGAGAGCCCGGGGTGGACACACACCGAGGATCTCCGTTCGCACCAGAGATACGAGATCACGCCGTTCCCCCGGATTTCCAGCTCCCTTCTCTGGACGCATACGACGGCGCCACTGACCCAGCGGACCATGTTGCCGCTTTCCGTGCCCAACTAGCGCTGCATGGGACGTCCGACGCTTTAATGTGCAGGGCGTTTCCCACGACCCTGAGGGGTCCAACCCGCATGTGGTACGCCGGCCTGAAGACCGGAACGATCAGTTCCTTCGGCCAACTCGCCAAGGACTTCGAGCTCCACTTCGCAGCCCATGCCCGACCGAGGCCCTCCGCGGCACTACTCCTCGGACTCAAACAAAGAGAGGACGAGCCCCTCTCACGTTTCGTGGATCGCTTTACCACGCAAATCCGGAGCTTACTGGACACTCACCCCTCTTTGTTGGTGCAGGCGTTCATGGTAGGCTTGCGACCTTCCAGATTCTGTTGGTCCCTCGTAGAGCGACCCCCCACCACAGTACAAAATATGCTCCAGCGAGCCAGCCGGTACATTGCGGCGGAAGCTTGGGCGACCGCAAGAAAGAGGAATGACTCTGGGCGACGGGCCCCGTAGCAGCGGTCAAGCACCCGCGTTTGCTATCCGGTGTAATCCTCGTGCCAGGAATCTAGCCCCTTCCTCAGTCTCTTCCAAGCGAAGGCTTCATGATTGCCTGATCGCCTCTCGGCTCACGGTTAGCTCAGGTCTAACCCCCCTCCTTTTTGCATTCACACGGCTCGCCCACACTCTGCCGAGCTCCCCTTAGAACGGCCTGCCCGCCTGAGCGGTGTCACTCGGCCGCAGCTTGCCTGCGTCGAGCTTCTCGGTCATTCACTGTCGAATTCACCTCAGCGCGGCCTGCCCGCCTGAGTTGTCTCCTGGCCCGAGCCTACCTCCTCGGACGCATGGCCCTCGCGACCACGCCTGCGCGGTCAGCCCGACGCACGTGCTACTCGGCCGCATGGCCCTCGCGACCACGCCTGCGCGGTCTGCCCGTCTGCGTCGTGCTCCTCGGCTCTTCGGCTTTACGCCACCCGAGACCACACCTGCACGGCCCTAGCCCGCCTGCGCCGTGTTCCTTGGCCCCATGTTCCCGAGACAGACCTGCGCGGCCTGCACGCCTGCGTCGTGTTCCTTGTCCCTATGTTCCCGAGGCAGACCCGCGCGGTTCATCCGCCTGCGTCGTGCTCCTCGGCCCCTTGCTCCCGAGGCACGCCTGTGCGGTTCACCCGCCTGCGTCGTGCTGCTCGGCCCCCCGGCTCCCGGGACACACCTGCGCGGTTCACCCGCCTGCGTCGTGCTCCTTGGCCCCCGGCTCCCGGGACACACCTGCGCGGTTCACCCGCCCGCGTCGTGCTCCTCGGCCCCCTGCTCCCGAGGCACGCCTGTGCGGTTCACCCGCCTGTGTCGTGCTCCTCGCCCCCGCGGCTCCGATCTCCCCGAAACTGCGTCCGCACGGCCAGCCTACCTGGAGACAGAAGCCATGCATCGGACTCCCCTTGCGTGACAACCAACGCATAGCTCCTTTCGGGGGGGGGAATATGATAAGGGCAAAAATGGCAACGCGCCACGTCAGCACGCCAGGTGGACGCATTGCCCGAGGAGGCAAGCATTGATGCCGACTCGACGTGCGCCGACGTCACCAGCCCTCAGCCAACCACCTCAGCTTTGACCCCGTGCGCTCGGCCTAGGCACAGGAGCACATCGACCGAAGCTCGCCCATGCCCTGCGGCAGCCCGGTTCTCCACGCAACCCCAGTGGCAATGTCAGACGCCACGCGAGGTATTGTCCTGCCCCTGCAAGCGGGCACATCAGGTAACATCCAACTCATCTATAAATACCTCGGAGTTCTAAACGAACAGGGGGAACACTTTGAAGTTTGAACACACTTGATTACACTTCTTCCTCCTAAAACCCCCTCCACATCTTCTAACTAGATCGTCGGAGGGGTCGGGCCGAGCTCCCGGCCCGACCTGTGTGCAGGTGCGAGACGGTGTCACCTCTTCCCGGTGCCGCGGCGGAGCTTCCTCCCGACCCGAACGACCGATCCCGACCGCAGGGAGACCCCGAGGGACGTCTTCCCGAGATCCCCGACATCCGGACCCCAGAACCGAGCCGCGTCGGCCCCGAGGCCACGGCTCAAACAGATGCCCTCCGCATCAGTGGTCATGGGTCGAAGGTGGAAGTTTAGTAATAACATGGGAGAGAGATAGATTGAAGCCTTAGTGTCATATTCTTTTTAGTGTGTTTCAACTGATCTCAGTTGAGTTCAGTCAGGTTTTTGTTGACGTCAGCCAAAACTTGTGAATCTTATGTGGTTTGTTTATTTTTTTTTTATTTCTGCATCACACATTGATAAATAGACTGCAGTATGGGTGGCATATAGCAGGCCAGTACTTGAATAAGATCTCTGATCATAAGCCACATTGTATTTTGTTATTTCACTCTAGGATTTTGTGTGACATTTTCAGTTAATTATCATATTAATGGCAGATTAGTAAGATTAAATTTTCTACTTTTACCATTGTGTAGTATCCAGTGCCACCAAGAAAGGAGACACAAGGAAGGACGGATCTTTATATAGGTAGCTGGATGAAGTCTAAACCTCGTGATAAGGTATCTGGTATATACACTTTTTTTTCTTAAAATTTAAATTTTGGTTTATTGAAAGAATTTTCTTAATATACCTTTTCATTGTTTTGGTGATATAAGCCCTTTAGCCTCCGAGAGAAGTTTGGGGAGATAGTAGAGATACGAGAGGAGAATAAGGAGGAGTAGAGACAAAGATTAAGCAGAAAAAGGAGATAAAAGGAACAATGGAGAGGATAATATTGATCAAGGTTTGTCATTTTGAGTATCTGGACTAGTAAGGGTCCCATCTCTAAGCCGGTGTACCAACACATGGTACATATATGCAATACCAAGAAAAGGGGACAAGGGAGGAGAAAGAGAAGGAGGATATGAAGAGGAGGTGCAAGCAGCGGGTGGCCGTCAAGAGCGAGGTGAGCGTAAACCTGGTATGAACTGGTACTGAGCCAAATTCCTTGGTCTAGCATTGGACCATAAATACCAGATGGAACCATCAGTATGGATGAAAGATGTTGGTGTGTGATGGTTTGTGAATGTTGGAGATGGAGTTATTCTTGAGAAGAGCTGGGTTTGCTTTGGGCCTTATAATTTTAGACCAATTAAACTGTTTAAACCTATTAAATATGGTTCATTTGTTGCCAGCTTTTTGCATACAAAGTTGTTGCTGATTTCCTGTTTTTGTCATTATATGAATGCTGTAGCAAATTTTCTCCTGACTTAATTGTGACATTTGATTTCATATATATATATAAGAAAAATAATCCAGAAATTCAAATTTCTTTGTAGAAAATAATTTGAGGTATTTAAAGTCATCCAATCCAAAGATTGGGCACTTTGAGTCATACGTTTGTTCTTTCTGTAGGTAATATTGGCTACTAAAGTTTCTGGATACTCTGAGCGATCAAGTTATCAACGAGAAAATGCAAAAGTTTTGCGTGTTGATTCTGCTAACATAAGAGAGAGTGTGGAGAAGAGCCTTAAGCGGCTGTCAACTGACTACATTGATTTACTTCAGATACACTGGTCAGCCTTTCTTTTGTCAGTGATTTACATTCTAATCTGATCTGGGCAGCCAGACTAAATTTGGTGATTTTGACAAATTTCTGGAATCCATAACTTTCAGTGTTTATCTAATTGGATTTCTTGAATATAAAATTCTTTTTCTGGATAGGCTTCTAATTTAATGTTGCATATTTCTTTCAATTAAAACTATATTAGGTTATGCATGTTCTGTTAAAATTTAACTTTGGAAGCTTCTTTAACTTCTGGATAACACTTTTGACATTTTTTTGATGATAATAAAAGAATACTTCTGACTTCTTAAGTGATGTGAACATATGATTTACATTAGCTTGATTATTGAGAGGTCGGCTGCCTCTCAACAAATGACATTATGAGTTACAGCTTCAACGAGTCTGTCACAGTGTAGCATCATATTTGTGCTCCAAACACTAGACATCGGCACTTGCCGAGAATTTTTCGTTCTCACCTCTTACAAGTCGGACTTATTCAACAAAACATGATTGTTATTTTTTTCATTTTTTGACTTCTAGTGTCTTTTACCTTTGTGCTTGTTCTTTTGTTTAACATTATTTTACTGCTGAATAATTTTTGCTAATAGAGAAATGATTTTCAATTGACATCAATATTTTAATTATTTAAAACTTTACTATCTGATGAAATTAACACAACAAAGAATTTGATCCTTTGAAGGTGAATATATTTTATTCTTCAAAACATTCGTTCTCTCAATTCTTTCTTAGCAAATAACCTATAGGACTTTTTCCTATGCCCCCCCTTATATCGATATTTTGAGGATAAAAAAATGTATCATGAAAATGGTTAAAATTAATGAATTTGGATTGTGAATTTGTTTATGATTTGTCGGGAGATCTAATATATCTCGGAAGTCTTCTAGAGAAGGGACCTTTTACTCATTGTCCCATATTACAAATGGCTTTTCATAAGATGAAGTCACCAGATCTGTTTCTGTAAATATATTTCCGTTTTTTCTTTTATTTTGTAGCATTTGAACCTTCAGATAAGTTGGCCGATGGTTATTAATTGAAGATGGATATGATTAAATATGCTCTTGTTAGTTTCATTTATGCTTTATATAATTATACCTATGCATGCTATATATAATTATACTTTTGTTTATATTTTCACTGATTTAACTTTTAAGCTTTGACGCTTGAGATTTTTGTAACACATTTTAGGCCAGATCGCTATGTACCATTATTTGGTGAATTGACATATGATTCTGCAAAATGGAGGGCGAGTGTGCCATTTATTGAACAACTTCAGGCCTTCCAGGAGCTTATAGATGAAGGGAAGGTAATATTTCCTGACTAACATTAGGTTCAACATAAAAACTCTTCGATCGGTCTTACTTTTATACTAGAATGGTCAAGTATGTGGTATAGAATATAGATTTATTACTGTATATCATGGAATTGCTAATGAGCATAGAGTTAGGGCAGGAAGCTAAATCATGATTGGCATCACCAAAAATGAAGAACCAGAGACTTTTGACTCACCTTCTTTTACATCCCCATGTATCATTTACATGAGTGCTTTTGGGCAAAGGTGTTTTTGTGCTTCCAACCTCACATTTCTCACAGCTTGATATGTTATCGAACATCTCTTTGTTGCTCCCATCATGTGTTCATGACAATTAAAAAGTTCAAGGTTTCTCGTCTGCAGGTTGGCATATGCTTCTCATCTAGATCCTGTCCTTGCTTGAACCCCATCCTCTTTTACCTGTCCCTGCTTGAACCGTATCGTCTCTTATTCTCTCCATCTTATTACTCACCCTGTCACAATTTTTGTACATGGGCAGCTAAGAAGCAGTATTGCCCAGAGAGAGAGAGAGAGAGAGAGAGAGGTAACTGTAGAACCCTAAAAAGACAAATGAACTGACTGGACCATCTTAAAAGAGATGGTCCGCATCCCGACTCATGCTCGAGTTTGTAAAAACCGACCAATAAATACTGGATTCGACAAAATAGCATTCTATGGTTATTCTATTGTCATAATGTATATATATATATATATATATATATATATATATATATATATATATATATATATATATATATATATATATGTATGTATATATCTTGCAGTGCCCGCCATCCGCCCACTACTTGTGACATCCACTGCCTGCTGAACTCAGTATTCCTCCTCCTCGCTCCTCTCCTCTTCTTCTCCTCCTCATACCTTGGTACATGCTGACAGACCAGACCCGTATAGGTCCACCCATGGACTGATACCAGTCTGATACCTGGAAACACAAACCTTGAGAGTAACTGACATTGATCTGCACTTTTTTAACATTTCCTTGCTCCTCTTTGTCCTACCATCTATTTCAGAATTTTGCCAATGCCAGTTATCATAATTCTTTTGTCAATGTCATTCCTCAATATATTGTTCTTGAAACACTGAGATGATGACAACTTAAGGTTTAAACGTAATATTCAGGCCACTGAATAAATGGTGAAGTCTTGCTAAGATGAGATCAATTAGGGGGATGTTTTGTGAGCTAAAATTGCATTTCTGGTCTTAGTAAAAAAATAGCTACATTCACCCTACCACCCCCACCTCCCCAAGAAAACATGTGTGCACATGATACGAGGATGAGTGCAACCAATGAATGTCCAAAATGCAGAAAACTTATCAAACATGGTTGAAGCCATTGATTTTGTGAACTTCTAATATGATAAAATCCTATGATAACAGCCAGATCCATGTCTGCGAGCTTGCATTTCAATTTTCAAATCAAGCAAACATTTCACCTTTCTCTAATCAGTTATATGAGAGATCATGAGCTTAATACTAGTTTTCATGGTTGAGAATCTTCACAAGCTTTTAAAGGTAATTTGATTTTTTTTTTTCTAGTGAACACCCATTTGCATAACTAAAATATGGTATTTGTTGGTGCTCATTCTAGTTTATGGATCAGCGCCTTGGGTGATTGAGTTCTTGTGGAAGCATTTTACTGTGTTGAAGACGTATCTTACAGCATTCATCACTGTTAAACTGACAAATTTTACTTCTTTATTGCAATCTAAGTTCAGGTTTAATCAGCTAAACCTTCTAATTATGCCATTGTGAACATTGTGTTGTGTGGATTGAACTGTATTTTTAATTCATAACAAGATTTTCTAGTTTTTGGCATCTCATGTTTACCTTCATGTCCCAGGTGCGTTATATAGGAGTTTCTAATGAAACTTCTTATGGAGTAATGGAGTTTGTGCACGCTGCAAAAGTTGGGGGGCTTCCGAAAATTGTCAGCATTCAAAACAGCTATAGTTTGCTTGCTAGGTGCCGATTTGAAGGTAATTCTTGTTATTTGCATGTTTAACTTGTAGTAATTCTTCTGAATGTAAGAGAGATTTTCTTTTGTTCAATTATATATAATCACCAAAATGCATAGAGTACAATGGTCATTCTGCAATCATGATTATCTAATGCTCAGGACACCTTTACCACAGTGAGTCAAACAATTTCTTATCAACATTTTAAAGAATCTTTCAAATTATAACTCCTGATGGTCAAGCCACTATACAAGGACTTTGCACCGTCACCCTAGCAAGTTACTTCTAGTGACGAAAGCCTTCTTCAGCACTTAAAAAAACCTTTAATAGTCTGACGGTTTGCAAAGTTAAGCCAGCTGCTCTCTACTACAAGTAGAAGCACCAAGTGTACAGGACTGCAATACCAAGTAAACTTCCCCATAAAACACAAACATTAACCTTGGAGGCATTTTACCCTGAAGCTACAATCTAGATCTTTAGCAATACAACATAAATAATTGAAGGTGTTAGTTAGCTTAGCTGGTAAAGATTTTGGCAGATCATTTGAAGGTCCTGGGCCCAGATCTGCCTTCACAACTTACCCTCTCTGTAAACAAAAAATAAATAAATAATTGAAATATGTGCAGCAAACTCTCCTACCAAAGCAATCATCATTTTGGCCAGGCTATATCTGTGAGCTATCTCCAATTCAACAGCATTTCTAAACTGACTTCTGATTGCAATGAAAACCAGCAGTCTTTATTTCTTCATGGAAAGATCAAGTGTTCAAGATTCCAGTAACCAGAAACCATGACTCCAAGTATATACTCCAAATTTCCAACTTAATTTATTCAATTAAGTTCCTGCCACAGCCTTGAACATCTATCCAATTGATCAAAATTTCTTATGAATTATCCAAACTGTACAGTGGACAAATTGACTAGAATCATTTAACACTCTTGGCCAACTTAGGTGAGTTGGTTGTAGGGATAGAGAAAAGATTGGATAGGACACTATCCACTTGAGAAGCTGGTCCTGGTGATGAGGTTGGTGTTAACGTGTTTTAATAATTAGGTTTTCATCTAGTAGATTGTCATAGTGTGGCCAAGTGACTGTAAAGTCATTATTGGTTATGTCACATATCTAGTCATCTGTGGCAAAAGAAGCTGTAGTCAAGGAGGGAACAATGGTATATAAGTAAGTTTTTTGTAAACATGATGAGGGATTCTCTTGATGAGCCACTAGGAACTTGCGAAACAATATACCTTCTAATTCTCAGCTTATATCATGTAGTATTTGGCTATAGATTTGATCTAAACCGATAATATTATAAGGTTCCATTTAAAGTGATGCCAGACAAGGATGTTTTGATGGTGCATAATTCATGACTTGGAGAATCCTTGTTCATGGAGGTTTCTTAGAATGTGACTGAAAATGAAAAACTCAGATGAGGTGTCACAGGAGATCAATATTTTGTCATCGAGGGTTTGAAGCTGTAGGCAGGGGATTTAACTTATCCATGATTCCTTGATTTTATAATGAAAGATCAATTTCAAGGTCCTTAAAACTTGACTGAAGCAGCCTTGTTATCAAAGATGGATTTTTAGATCAGCAGCAACAAGAAAAATAATCAAAGAAACAAATAAGATGAACAGGAAACTAGAAGGCACTTTTTGAATTAAATTAACAAGCGGATTAAAGTTGTAAAGGTGTGGATAATAATCACTGGGAAAATTGAAAGCTAGGAACACTGAGGAGATAACGAAACCATCACTAAAGCATTTACCATGCTGTCTCCGATGAACCAATGCAATATCAACTGCAATTCCTGGGACTTCCTGTTTATCTTGCAGCAATTGATCCAAACTTTTCACTTACTCTTGGGGAACTCTGACTAAAAGTGTATTTTTATTGATAAAACCCTTTGGTTTACTGATCTTTTTCTAGGTAACATTTTTTCCCTGAATTGTATACAGTTCATGCATTAAATTATCTACCACCAGTTAACCACCCTTGTCTCTAATATCTTCTAAGCCATTCTTATTCTGAAATTTTTATCACATGAAGTAAGATATCAAAATTAGGGCATCATTCTTTCCAGTACTGGTATTTTTGGTGTGGGACCATAAGGTCTCTGCTTCCACATTGTTAGCAGGTGAATAGAACGAACCACTTCATATTAACCTTACTCATGCTTTTATTTCCAAAGTTATATGACCTTTTCTAGTCGACCTCTAACTTTTATTTTTTGCTTATTTCACTGTAAATTTATACTCGAATTGTTGCTTGGGATACTTTATCAAGACCATAAGTGAATTGACTGCTATAATACCACAATTAAGTTTTTGTGGCATAATGACAGCTTAGTCCAATGTAGCTAGTTTCGTGGTGTCCATCTTAAAGTTTAGTCAATTCAATAAGTTCAGATCATTGAAAACCTTATACCTCTAATATTATGTGCTGCAATTTCTCAATACGCCTCTAATATTATGTTCCAGTTGATCTTGTGGAGGTATGCCATCCAAAAAACTGCAACATTGGGCTTCTTGCATACTCCCCTCTGGGTGGTGGTACACTCAGTGGTAAGTATTTAGATACCAACTCTGAAGCTGCTAAAAGTGGCAGGCTAAATTTATTTCCCGGGTATATGGAGAGATATAATAGATCATTAGCAAAGGTACGCCCATCGACAATACAATGTTTTTTTAGTGTACTATTGTAGTAATAAACAATTTTGCAGGAGAAATTTATAGTGTTGTCTCTTTTCCATGATTCTAAGCCTTGCCTCCATGTTTTCCTTGTTATTTCAGTTTATTTAGCTTTGTTATTTGCTATACACAACTGTACTGTTCAGTTTGGTCAATGTTGTACCATATTTCATATTGCAGGTGGCAACTGAAAAATACATTGAGCTTGCCAAGAAGCATGGCCTTAGCCCTGTCCAACTCGCACTTGGGTTTGTGCGTGACCGCCCCTTCATGACCAGTACAATTATTGGTTCAACCAACATGGATCAGCTGAAAGAGGATATCGATGCATTCAGTACAGCACCACGGCCCTTGCCACCCGAAGTTGTAGATGAGATTGAGCGTATTTTCAAAATTTACAAGGACCCAGCAATTGTTTGAGTTGGTGTCGCCTAATAATCTTCTTTGAACTGCCTCGAACTGGCAACCTTGTTTTTCAACATACTGAATGATCAAGCAAACCATGAAAAAGTAATTTTATCATTTAGATACCATGCATCTGCAAGAAGCGAGAATAAATCTCTGGCTGTGTTCCGAAAGAAGAAAATTGATTTTGTGTCGGAAGTTTTTGTGATGAAACTGCCTTGATTTCGTTCTACATTTGTGGTGATGCTAGGTTTTGTGTAGAGTAACATTCAAAAGATTGTACTCCACGCGTTAATTATGTATTTGATCCTAAACAGCTGATCTCTTTATTTTGTAGTTGCAAGATATATGCCTCTTTGTAAATTGCTTTAAAAGGTGGTTACTATTTCTCATGTCAGGGATTACAGTATCAAACTTGACTGACGATATGCGGAGGAGGTCGGAACCGTCTTCACCCATACTGAGGTAATACCGGCATATAATTTTTTTTTTTTTTTTTTTTGGGAGAGATGTATTCCACATAGAATTTTCTGATTTTTATATCGATTTTTTTTTGCTGAGAGGAATAAATGATAGAGACGAATAAGCTGCCTTAAGGATTTAGGTCAGACTACAGTTTGGTGCGAATTAGAATTGAATTGGGTTAAAATCAGAATCGAACCAGCTTAACGATTTGTCGGTTTCAAATCGAAACAGAGTTGACTTTGGACACAACAGAGTTGACTTCGGACGCCTTGGTTCCAGTTCCTAGGTTTGAAAAATTAAACTCATCAGTTCTAAAATTGATGATTTAGAAACCCGAACCGATGATTTTGGTTCGAACCGTTGGTTTCATAATTTTAAATTATTTTTTTTAAAAAAATTATTTTAAATTTTTAATTAAAAATAAATAAAAAATTAGTTGTCTCTTGTTGGTTTAATTTTGATTTTTAATTTAAAAAAAATTAAAATCATCAATTTTAAAATCATACTCATCGAATTACACATTCTCATCGTAATTGTGATTGGGTACGATGATATTCTTTTTGAGTTCTCAAAATTATTTATGCTTTAAATTTAAAAAATAAATATAAAGAGTAATATATAGAAATATATAATATTTTAATTATTACAATAATATTTATACGTTGTTTTATATTTTACATAATAAAAAGGTAAATAAATTTTCAAAATTATCTGGGGTATCTCAAATTTCATTAACGACATGGGAGAGATAAAAGTAAAGATGAAAGCAAATAGCATATGGTAATGGAGGGGAAGAGACTATTATGGTAGAAGCTACAACACATGAGATCGATGATAGTGGCAAA
The DNA here is from genome assembly GCF_036884655.1 of Musa acuminata AAA Group. Taxonomy (NCBI): domain Eukaryota; kingdom Viridiplantae; phylum Streptophyta; class Magnoliopsida; order Zingiberales; family Musaceae; genus Musa; species Musa acuminata. The sequence continues at coordinate 4,092,372 of NC_088330.1, read as the reverse complement.
GTAGAAAGAAGGACAAATATGGTAGAAGATAGAACACATGATAAAAATGGTGATAGAGACAAATGTGATGGAAGATAAAGTAGAACGACAAATATGGTAGAAGATAGAACACATGATAAAAATGGTGATCGAGACAAATGTGATGGAAGATAAAGTAGACAAAGAGATAAAAGAAAAAGGGTGAGGCCGGGATTGATACTGAGAATAAGGAGAGGAAGAGAGAGATCAGCGAAAAATGATTTATAGAATATGAATCAAATTGCATCTGTTCAGATTTAGTCTATTTAAAGTGAAGGTTCAATGAATCGATTAAAGAGTCCTTTTTAGGAACTTAATATATCATGGTAATTTAGACGTTAAAATTCTATAAATTGAAGTTTTTCTTTTTGGGTTCAAACGTTGATAGATAATTTTTTTCCATTGATAATCTCTTTAAAAAATAATAAAATAATATTTTTATTAGGGTGAATTCTCGAGAAAAAATAAACTTTTAACTTTATATATATTTTCCGTGCTCTCATCGTAACCTTTGTGACCGTCATCCAACTATACTCTACTATCATCGAAGCTCCCTCTTTTGTGATCACTATCTTGTGTTTTACTAATGCTTCTTATCATTGTTGTCTTGTGCTTCGTCGACGTTTCCTCGTTGAGATTATCGTCTTGAAGAGAAGAAAAATAATATTTTTATTTATTTATAAAGAAATAATTTTAAAAAATATATATTAAAACAATAAGAAAGGCTGCATTAATCTCCGTACAAAATCAGTAACCAAATTACATAATCAGCCCTCCTTAATATTTTCTTATTATTTTCTGTCTGTCTGTGTGTACAAATGCTTTCTTCTCCTGTTTGGCGAAATCCGAAAGGCAAGGAGGGAGTGGGAGAGACAGAGGAGCGATGGGGAAGGAGGAGCTGACGGATGAGCAGGTGGCGTCGATGCGGGAAGCCTTCACCCTGTTCGACACGGACGGGGACGGGCGGATCGCCGCGTCGGAGCTGGGGATCCTGATGCGCTCCCTGGGCGGTAACCCAACGCAGGCCCAACTGAAGGAGATCGCCGCCTCGGAGGGCCTCACCGCCCCTTTTGACTTCCCCCGCTTCCTCGACCTCATGCGGAAGCACCTTCGCCCGGAGCCCTTCGATCGACAGCTCCGCGACGCTTTCCGCGTCCTCGACAAGGACTCCACCGGCACCGTCGCCGTCGCCGACCTCCGCCACGTCCTCACCAGCATTGGCGAGAAGCTGGAGCCTGACGAGTTTGACGAGTGGATCCGTGAGGTAGACGTCGCCGCCGATGGCACCATCCGCTACGAGGATTTCATCCTCCGCATGGTCGCCAAGTGATCCGTCAGATCCCATCAATTTCCAGGTCGGAAACCCTACGATTCCTGGCTCAGGTATAATGGTCGATCTCGCTTGTGCCATATACTCTGTTGTTTTCACATTTTCTAAGATCTGTTCATTTAGGTTGGAATCCACTCATATATTTGCGTGTTTGTATGTGTCTCCTTGGAATTCGGTTTTCTGTTTTGAGCATGCTTACGGTTCTTATGAAACAAAAGAGAGTTTATGGTTGGATTTTTCACTTATGATCTGATTGTTTGCTTGTAATGTCTATCAATTGTGAGATCCATCTGTTTTGCCGCTTTTCTTTCCACAGCTTGTATCCTGATTTACATCGATTTTAAATGTCTTAATTGTTGCATCTTTGTTTGAGGATACGTCGCTCTAGAATGGATCGTTGTCATCTGTGTATAATTTAAATCTTTTAAAAGATGCATGTAAGGATTGAAATTTTGGATACCAGGTCTGCTGTGGTCGTTGGTCGGATTAGTATGAGCCTGATAAGAACTGGCAGAATGTACATTTTATACCATGGTATCAGATTGAGGAAGAAGAGGTGGAGAAGGAGAAGAAGAATTAGAAGAAGAGGAGGGGAGGAGGTAGTGGACAAGAAGAGAAGGAGAGGAGTACTGATTCTACTCAACCAGCCTGATGGTTCGAGGTTGGCAGGCAGCCTGATACTGGGTGATGATGGATGGCACAAGGGGAATCACACGTGATAAAGAGAGGGAGGGGATGCATTTGGTTTTGATTTGGATTACAAAAACTAAGAAAACAGAACTGGAAGGTTAAACCCTGTAGCATATGCGGATCATCTGAAATTTGGCGATCCATGTATCAGTCCATGACAGATCGATATGTATCTGTCAGTATGTACTGGTCCTCCCGATATGTATTTGGTTTTGTTAGGATTAAAAAACTTAAAAAACAGAACTGGATGGTAAACCGTGTAGCATATGCTGATCGCCTGAAGTTGGATGATCCATGTATCACTCCATGACAGATCGATATGTATCGGTCCTCCCAATTTGTAGAACCTTGGTTGTAAGTCTTTGACTCGTGCTCAGGTTTTTCTAGTGCAATAAATTATTAGTTTTGTAGATTACTCTTAACCTGGGAATCTAAAGGAAATCAGATATAAATTGTGGTGAGTAGCAACTGTTATATAAAGTAAATTGATTCCTCACTGATTGTTTTGTAGGAAAATTAAGATTATGGACAGTTAAATGGACATTTTTTTCTTAAAAAGCTTAAATTGCATTTTCCTTGAAATGAAAGTCATGTATTCAGCAAGTTTGTTCCTCTTGGTCTTCATGCATTTTAAACTAATAGGAACATCTTGTTTTTCTTGTTTGTTGTCATATAAAAAAAGATATGTTTATTTCTCGGGCATTTTAAACCCACAGGAACATTTTGTTTTTCTTGTTTGTTGTGATATAAAAAAAGATATGTTAATTTTTTCCATCGAATCAACTTGTGATTTAATTTCTTTGTTGGCAACCCTTGTTCCTAGATCTGGTTAAAAACAAAACTTAGGATAAGAAATGTTGTTTTCTTAGGAGATGAAATCGTTTTCTTATAAAATTGCTGTTGTTTTTTAGAGAATGTCACTTCTCATAAACCATAGCGGCATTTTGTCTTTCACATTGTTTTCGACTCTGGTTGGACAAGGACAAGGTTTTAATGTTCTTATCACATGTTTTGCTGAACCACTTTGATTTTTGTCGTAAACTTGAGTCCTTGAAAAATGTTTGTTATCTCTTTTATAGGAGCTTTGCTATTGTAATTTGAGTACAACGGATCAAGCATGATATGGATCCTAGCACTTGACTGTTTTATTGTTCTAATTGAGGATGCAAGAATATGATATAAGAACAACCAAAATCGGGATACATTTACAAAGATGAGTCTAAATGAAAATGTATAAAGCTACATATTTAAAGTATTATAGATTTGATGTATGTTAATTGCATTTTGATTTTTGAACTATAGTCTATATACATATTAAAAAGGAACTTTAATTATTTCTAAAACTATTCTAAATTTCTAAATATTTTTAGAATAAACTTCTTGTCTGTAATTATATACACCAAAATGCTTTTTATTTATGAAATATCTTTCTAAATTATCTTAAACTAACATTTTGTATATTTTAAGATTCTATTTAAAAGCATATTTCTTGAGCAGTTCTTTTGTGACATGGGGGATCAAAGTTCAAGTTACTATAATAATCTCTGCTTGCAAGGGTAAAGTTGTGTATATTGGTCTTTTTCAGGCCTTGCATTGATAAAAGCCTTATGCACTAAGTTATTCTCCATTTTTGTTTAAGGGGATTAGGATTTTAAGAAATTAAAATCTTATGAATCCCATAGTAAGGCTCAGGAGGGATGTGAACAAGATATAAATCCCTTGAGATCTGGATTTATAAGTGCTATACTGAAGGTATGGTCAAAAGCTTTCTTAACGAAACTTGTTGCTGCCTTGCAGCTACTCACCAATCTTTACGTCCGTCCAAGCCCTATGTTGGTCTCCCATATTGATGACCCTATATCGGCTGTAAGGGCTGGATTTAGCTTGGTTAGCTGGACCAAGGTTTGTATTGTTCTAGTCTATATGGACTGGTATCTATTGATCTGTCATAGTATTAGTATTAAAAGATGTAGCTCGATATTGGTATAGTGCTATTTACTTTTTTAAAAATTATTTTATTAAGTAATATTGGTAGTATTAGTTGGTATACTGCTTGGCATGGTTTTAATCCTTGAGCTGGACTAAGGTTGCTTATGCCCAAATAGAGCCATCATACCCTCCTATCAATATTTTTTTGTTGGAGGGATCCTCATGCTCTATATCCCCAGTTAAAATATTATTTGAATTAGGATTCCAAAAACCTTCTAATCTGCTCTTAAGTGCTAAAATCCTGATAGAAGTTGGTATAACAAATCTCCTAGTTGATCGAGTCTAGTTGGACCACCAAATCCTAAATACAAGCTGCCCTTTCAGTCTCCCTCAGATCCCAGTCCAATAATATCTTCCTGAAGTGCCTCATGTAGAGCTCTTTGCAGGGGCAAAACCGATGTCAACATCGCTGGACAAGTCAGGAGTGTGGCCAACCTGTGAGGAGCATTGTCGAGGTGTACTCAATTCCAACTTGCAATATAACACAGTAGATAATTGACTGGAGTCATCTAGAACTAACTAATTTCTGGTTGGTCTATTGGATGTAGATTCAGAGTCTTTCATCTCAACAGTGGTATCCCATGAAGACCTTTTTTCACGAATATAAGCCTACTAGTCGTGTTTCATTTACACAATACGTCACAAGCATGTATGAAAATTTCATGTTGGCCTATGTAGACCAAACCTCCACTTTTATTTGCCATTTTTGAAGTGTTTAACCTAGGTTTTTTATGTATGGAGATGTGGTCAAAAAGGCAATTGACTTTTCTGGATAGCCAATGACATCGGAGTAAATATAGTGACTTGAATATGTTCTATTGCAGTGTTCTGCAGTAATTTCTTCATTTATTTTGTGCTGAGTTCTAGAGGTGCAAATCTCATATCTTTATAAGGATTCATGCCCTTGGATTTACCTTTACGTCTCATATCTGTATACTATGTTGTTGACTAACATTTCCTGCTTTGCATCTTTTCTTGATTGGTGCAGGGTTTCTTTCCGAGCACAGAATTGTCTCAAGAACTGAGCATGAACGATGAGTTGGTATTGCTGAATGGTTTGCTATATTTTGTCGAGCACTGAATCAAACTTGGTTGTGTTATTAATGGCAGTTAAGTGAACATCTTGAGTGGCTATCCATAACTTGTGTCGCTTTGCTCACTCTTATATTATTTATAATGGTTTGAAAGTATTGATTAATATACACAAATGCATCAGTTACTCAATTTGTTGATGGCTGATATGTTTCATTAAGCAATTCTATCATTTTTGTACTCCCTGATTATTACAAACCCACATTTTTTGGACTACATTATTATTCATATAATTAGCCGAAACGTATAGATTATATGAGTGTTGATTGTGTCAAGCTGGCAGCATTTCCATGTGAGTTATTTAACTTTTATGTTACAAGTATATTAATGTATATGCATATATACGTGGCATGAAAACATTTAACTTGTTGATTTAATTATGAATAAAATGATGCCGTCACTTATTGACTCATTTTACTAACGAGTTATGCCAGTATGATACCAATGTATAATATACCAATCTATACTAACCAATTTTATTAATAATATAATTAATATATAAAAATATAATATATATTGAACGACGCTGAGGTATATGGATCGTCGATCGTATTAGGGCAGACCGATGACACAATGGGCTGGAGCTCGAGATCACAATGGCCCACAAGAAGATGGTGCAGCTTTCCGGACACTACGGTTCTCCTCGCCGCGGGCACTTCGACATGTCGCTAAGTCTCTCGCCCTCCCCGTTGCCGCTTCCTTCTCGATGTGGCGTTCCCTCCCCGTCCTACGCTGCTGCCCCTGTCTCGTCTACTCTGCCTCTTCTCTACCCAATCTTCGCCCGAACTCCCATCGCAGTTCTTTTCGCATGGCTAACCCCCACCCCGGCGATCCCTCCTCTTCCAAACCCTTCTCAACCGCTGCTTCTTTCTCCTCTCCCTCGAGAACAAGGTAGCCGCCTCTTCACATCGCATCTATCCCCCGGGCAAAACCTTGGAAGTGGTCTTAATTTGGCTTCTTGTTTGGTTGATGGCAGTGGGAGAGGGAGCGGAAGAGGCTCCGGCGGAAGGGGAAGAGGAGCTGATGGTGCCAGTGATCGGATCGATGCTCTCGGCCGTCTCCTGTAATATTCTCTTTGTCCTGCTTTATTATTAGTTTATCGGATTGAAGTTTGGAGAAGGAAATTTTGAATGACAATCTTATTGAAGGGACTTATCTGATCCAGTAATTCCTTTCCCAAAAAACGTGTAATTCTAAGAGCAATCTCTGGTTTGTTTTGAGATGGAATTGGGATGGAAAATGTTCATGCCTGCCTACAAAAGTTACTGTTGGTCTATGCATATGGTGATCAAGGGATGATGTTAGATGATGTTTTTTTGCTATTTGGTTAGTGTTTCAAGCTTCTTTAAATAAAGGGAAGTCACAATCTAGATTTAGACACAAGGGATATCCTACTTTTGTCCCCAACTGTAATTTCCTAAATGATCTCTCGAATACTTTGTACTTTCTGCAAGTTAATCTTTGATCTTATTATGGTTGATCTGATTTTATCAAATTGGGCAAACATGAAAACTGTCAACTGTAACCTGATTTCACTCAACAATTTCAGGACACGTATTTTGCGCCATATGGCTTCTGAGCTTAATTTAAATATACGAAATGATGGGTATGTTCGAGTTCGTGACTTATTAAAGTTGAATATGACAACTTTTGCAAAAGTTCCATTGAGGTCACATTCAGTTGAAGACATTAGGGAGGTGAGTTCTAATAGTGCCTTCTTCCTGATAGTCATTTTAGTCATTGTTACATATGTATTCCTAAAAGATGTATTTGTTTCATAACGGAGGTGAGTTCTGTGGTGCTTTCTTCCTGATATTCATTTTATTCCTTGTTGCTTATATATTGCTCAAAGCTGAACTTATGTCATAGCCGAGGTGAATTCTGTAGTTCCTTCTTCCTGATAATAATTTCTGTCCTTGTTGTACATATATCGCACTGCTTATGTCGTAGTGGAGGTGATTTCCGTAGTGCCTTCTTCCTGATAATCATTTTGGTCCTTGTTACTTATATATGCTCAAGAACTATCTCATAGCTGAATTTTGCATTTTTTAGATCTTGGTATACTTGTGCAAAATCTCTGTGGTCCACATGGATCTTTAGGTTTCAGTTAGTGACGGTAAATGTCTTATATAAAGTTCAGATCTTGTACCTTAATAGCATTAACTTAATTCCTGTGGTTGCATGCCTCATGAATATGTATGTATGCTTATCATGCTTAAATACAATGGTTTCCCCAATGTATATATTTATCTGCTTTATATTTTCTAAAAGTGAGCCAGCATTGGCTGCATATATTAATCTCCAAGGTACTTCTGATTTCATGGCTAGTTCTTTTTTTTGTCTGAAATCCTGAATAAAAGAAAAAACATTTTGAGATATTACATAATTCTTGTGAAACAAATTAATCATTTTCCTTATTAATTGTAGAAAACACATTTTGCCTTATATTTTCTAAACAAGCCCTTCCCATCATCATTATAAGGTGCAAGGATATGATGATGACAAATTAGGCAGTAGAGTGCTTGCCATTGAGCCAAAGTGAATTATCAGGAAGAAAATTTTCTTTATTTGTTGGAATAAAAGTTAATGAGTCAAATAAAGCACAATATAGGTGTATAGCAAGTTCATTCTATCATAAGCTTCACAGGTCTTTGTCCTCGGAATTCTCCATGTCTGTAACTTCAAAGTTATTGAACTGCCATAGATTTTGATCATTGAAAATAGATCCAGCAAAAGAAGAATTTAGGTCAATTTAATACAGAAATATTGGTGCTTAGGCAAAGAAAAAATGAGAGAATGATAGGCAGAAAGTAAGGAGAAATATAGAGAAGGGTAATTTGTCCAGCAACCCAAAAGAGAAAATGGTGTTTTGATTATTTATTTATTTTGATGCCCAGAGCTGACAAATGTCAATGTCAAACACTATTTCTTGAATAAACCAGTTTTCCAAGTCCTATTGTCATTGAAAATTAAAAAAAGAAACAAAATACCAACCAATATTAGTTCTTAAATGGTTCCACCCCAGCCATAACCTCATAGAGTTCCAGTTTGGTCAAAATTTTACTAATCTTGGAGCAATTTGAATGAAAAGGCCACTTTATTTGATGGTGATATTCTAGTATTTTTGGGCTATACTCTTCGCCATGCTTTCAATTATGTGCTCAACTTTAATTTTGTGAGGCCTTTCTTCAATCTTATCTGTTCATTCCTAATAAATGTCATATTTGTCTCATTCACTAACAGGCAGTTAAGAGGGATAATAAACAACGCTTTAGTCTATTGGAGGAAGATGGGGAGCTCTTAATTCGTGCAAACCAAGGGCATACCATAGTGGTGATTTGCATTCTACTCCAGCATTCTCTTCCATTTAATACATATCTTATTAAACTGCAGTTTCCTTGATGTTTATAAACTATGATAGAAAGTTAGCATCATCAGCTTGGAACATCTAGTGTTTTCTTTTAATTACTTTTTCATTGTATTATTGATTGTTGAGAGGAATGATGTGGAAAGTCTTCTTGTATGTGTGTCTGTCTTCTTCTAGTAAGAACTTAAACATTTGTATAATGGAAGGAATGTGAAGCTAGAATGAAGAGAAATAATAATCCAGACAGAAAACAATAGAAAAGCGTGAATTTCATCTTAAATAATAGATTCCCTTTTTGGTTACTTAAATTGAAAACTTATTAAACAATTGATTCCCTTTGCAGTTACTTTGTATACATTGAAAACTTACCAGTGTTGTATAAAAATTTAAATTGACATAGGATTTGAATCTTGTGAGCAAAGAATTGTTTTCCTGTTTCGAGCCCTTGATAGCTAAATTGCAAAGGAGTAACCTCAATGTATGCTGAGGCTCGCCCTCTAGGACACCCGAAAAAGGGATGGTTCGCGCCCTGATTCATCCTCACACAGTCACACTGGTACATACCAACCAGTACGTGCATATCCAGGCAAAATTAGGAATCTTGATTCGAACATACCGACATGTACGTAAATGGTTATATCTACATGATACATGATTGTCACTCGAGCTAAGATTCAGATGATGCCCATCTTGGTATGTAAGGTTCAAATTATGTCACCAAGATTTTTGATGAAGAGATATTCCAGCTAAACATTTTATTTAATGTCATGGTGCCACTGCTTTTCTGTTATTGCATCTTGAATTAAGTATTCAACTAGCTCTACTACTTGATTATCTTATGTATCTAGTTAATATTATGGTGCCATTGCTGTTATTTACCTCTACTAGCGTTTCAACTATTATTTACAAAAAGACAATGTAGAACTTAACGTAAGGCTAATTTTGCTTATTTATTTATTATAAATGGTATCGTTTGGTGCTATTCGCTAAATTACATACTTAGGATTCTTGTTCTTTATGCAAATTAGTTATCTTCTTTATTCCTTTTCAGACCATCAACTCAGAGAGTCTATTAAAACCAATACTGTCAGCTGATGAAGTTCCAGGTGAGGATGAGATAAACAATGGCTCAATTAGTTTCTATTTTTGTGGATCTTAAAATTTCGAAATTAGGATCTAATTAATTTACTTTGCAGTTTGTGTTCATGGAACTTATAGGAGAGACCTGGAATCAATTTTGCAATCTGGGCTTAAGCGAATGACAAGGTTACATGTACACTTCTCAAGTGGTTTGCCCACAGATGGAGAAGTTATTAGTGGTATGTTCACATATCAAACCTTTTCATTGCTTGATCTACACTGTCTATGGTAATTTCCTTTTTTTTCTATATAAATATGTTTGGCAGAGTTTAAAGTCTCATCTGATACTGATTTGGACACTTTGTTAGACCAACATAGTACTAGTATACCAGGCAGTGTACTAACCATTGCTCGGTATCACTGAAAAAATAAGAAGAAAATGTTATTAGTCAGTAGCAAACCATGATCCGGTAATGGAGCCCCTCAGTGTGCTTTGGGTGATGATTCTGGTGGAAACTTTGTTGGTTCCAACTGATAGATCACCGAGAAAAATACTTTCTCAGTAATTGACCATATTACACATGAATATAAATTCAGGCTATATGGAATATGCAGTGAATTTATATGAAATCTACGTCTTTATTGAAGTCAGTGCTCCTCTTTACTACATCAATTAATAGGGATTTGTTTCTTTCTGTGTTAAAGTTTTTAGTTAGGTTAATTATGTGGTATCACCACTCTCAAGCTTGATCTTTTGTGTGTTGAATATAACAATCCTTCTAGTGGATATCCTGAGCAAATATACAATAACTGATGCCCACCGAGATTAATTGCATTTCTACCACATAGACTACTTTTGGAAGCTTTTTTAGATATTCAAAAAGAGATCCCATCAAGTCAGACCTTTTATACTCTTTTTTTCGTCAAATGATCTCCATCTGCTCATAGTGTTTTCTATGAACTTTTTGCCTAAGGTATGAGGCGAGATGTTAATCTCCTAATTTATTTGGACCTTGAAAAGGCACTACAAGGTATGATATTATTCTGTTTGTAACATATTGTGTTTGACCAAAAAAAAATCAGTTTTTTGATATCATCAATTATAATCTTTAATATATGACCGATTCACAGAAGGAATGAAGCTCTTCATATCTGATAACAAAGTGATCTTAACTGAAGGCTTCGATGGTGTTGTGCCAGTCAGATACTTCAAAAAAATCGAAACCTGGCCAGGTAGAGAAATAATTCCTTTCCAAATTTAGCTTTTTGGGGTAGTTTGGCAAATTACCAAATTTCATCCATTATTTCTTCTAGTTTGACACTGCAATTCTCACGTTTGTGCAAACATTTTAAAGCACCTCATGTCGCATATAACAGTTGAACAAAATTGGCTATCTACATACGTTTTACTAAATTATTCTGTTTCTGCTGTGTTTGTCTATTAAACAATTGGAGATGCTACATATAAGAGTTGAAATCTTTTTCCAAATGGAATTACCATAATATTTTATTTTACTTATTCTCACTGGTATTGCATGCAGTACTTATGCTATATTACCTATGAATAATTACACCGTCTCATGCATATGCCTCGACTATTACAAGTTAAAGAGTGGGATGGTATGACTCAAATGATACACTATACTTGCAACAGGTGTAACCAATATTTATTGGGTGATTTTTTTTGAAAAAAAGTCTTTCTTTTTGGGCTTCTTTCAGGAAGTATAATTCCCTACTGTTCTCTTTTTCTTTTGCCTTAATACTTGGAATACCCTCAGTTACCTATATATATATATATATATATATATATATATATATATATATATATATATATATATATATATATATATATATATATATATATATATATATATATATATATATATATATATATTTCATTTTATTTCTTTTTCTATGGAATGCAATACAAATTATAGTGTTATAGTGTTTTTGTATTGCACTATAATGTTTTCCTGATATTGTTGAAAACATTGTAGCGTAAAGTAAAAACATTATGTTTAGTGTTTTTACAAGATTCAATATTGTTTCAGTATTGTTGTACTGCATTATAGCTGTTTTGGGTATTGTAAGTGTAAAACTATTATAACTGGATTAGTTTCTCCTATGGGTTTATCCATAGGAAAAGAGATACTTGACTTACTCTAGTCATGGGTGTTAGGTATTACGGAAAAAAAAAAGAGATGATGCAGGAAAATCTGAAAATGGAGATATTCTCCGGAAAAAATAAAAGAAGAATTTGTCTGAAAACTCGTCCTATTTATTTGATTGTACTGGTCCAAAATATAATTTTTTTTAGCTAAATGAAGCCTTTTCACTAATAAATCCCCAAAACCATGAAATGAATCCTCATCCGATGTCCACGAGGCTGGCTTGCCTACCGTGGTAAAATCTAGCAACATAACCTTCCTTGAACCATACGCAAGCATCTCTTCAACCAAAGTCCCTCCCCCTCCTATCCAAAAAGAAAAAGAAAAGGCTACCTCTCTGATGCTTTCCCTTCTCTTCTCTTGCAGCATCTATCTAATTTTGTATCAAAAACTGCCGTCTCTCGATACCCGTGAAAGGTGCAGAAAACCGCTGAAGGTGAGACTGGAAAGAAGATACTTTTCCCCTTCGTTACAGCTTGTACATGGGCCACCTGCGAGACAAAGGAGACTAAGGTTTCCTTTATACCTACATGCCCTTTGAATACAAAAATTAGGCCGAAGAAAGCACATGCAAAACCTCTACAATTGTGCCACATGACCACACTTAGTTTCCGTTGTGACCGTCCAACACTCACTTTGCTTGCTGTTCGGCGTTCCAACGGCCACGATGTACCCGTAACAGACTGTGCCGTGATGGTCTTCGAATCCTACTGCTACGCGTGGAGACGAACAGATTCGCAACCGTAGGGAAAGCTGCGGAGTTAAAGCAACTCTCTCGGTCGTTTCTCCCGCCCGAGAGAGAGCTCATTGCGTTCCGCTTTCTTCTCCGTGATATGAGGCCGCCGCGATCGTCTCACGCCGTCTGATCTCACTGCTTCCCCTCGTGATCCAGTGGTAATGGCGGTCCTCTCCCTGCTGCTTCTCCTCCTCGTCCTGGTGCCGATCTTTACATTCTCCTCGGCAGCGCATTCGAACGCCTCCGCGTCGCCGCCGTCGTCAATCGGCGTGAATTACGGCCAGGTCGCCGATAACCTCCCGTCGCCGCCGGATGTCATCCTCCTCCTCCTATCCTTGGGAGCCGCCCGCGTCAAGCTTTACGACGCCGACCCCGCCGTCCTCCGCGCCTTCGCCGGCACCGGCGTGGAGATCATCATCGGCCTTCCCGACCGGTGCGTACCGCGCCTCATCGCCCCCTCCGCCGCCCTCGCTTGGGTGAAAACCAACCTCCAGCCCTACCTGCCCGCCACCAGGATCGCCGCCGTCACCGTCGGCAACGAGGTGCTCTCCGGCAACGACTCTGTCCTGATCCGATCCCTTCTCCCGGCAATGCAGTCCCTCCACTCCGCCCTCGTCGCCCTCGGCCTGGACCACCAGGTGACCGTCACCACCGCCCACTCCCTCGCCGTCCTCGCGGTCTCCTACCCACCCTCCGCCTCCGCGTTCCGACGCGAGCTTCTCCCGTACGTGGCCCCGCTGCTGGCCTTCCTCGCCAAGACCGGCTCGCCCTTCCTGATCAACGCCTACCCCTACTTCGCCTACAAGGCGGACCCGAAGCGGGTCGACCTCGACTACGCGCTCTTCGAGCCCAACGCCGGGGTGGTGGACCCCGGCTCCGGGCTTCGGTACAGTAACATGCTCCACGCGCAGGTGGACGCGGTACGGGCGGCGATAGCGGCGGCGGGGGGAGGGAAGGCGGTGGAAGTGGTGGTCTCGGAGACTGGCTGGCCGTCGGCGGGAGACGACGACGAGGCCGGGGCAACGGCGGAGAATGCGAGGCGGTACAACGGGAACCTCATGCGGATGGTGGCGGCTAGGAAGGGGACGCCGTCGTCGCCCGGTGCACCTCTCCAGGTCTACGTCTTCGCGCTCTTCAACGAGAACCTCAAGCCCGGGCCGTCGTCCGAGCGGCACTACGGTCTCTTCAAGCCCGACGGCACGCCCGCCTACGATTTCCTGGCGGCGAACTCATCTGCCACCGTCTCCTCCTCCTCCGGTGGCAACACGGCGGAGTCGCCGTCGCCTGCGACTGACACGTCCTCCACCGGTTACTACACCATCTCATCCGCAACGGTACAAACCAATTTTTTTTTTATGAGGAAAAATAATTCATAATTCCTGGAAATTGTTTGTATAATTGGTTAGTATAATTTGATTTCAGGGGATGAAGCCGTTACTTTGGCATGCGACGGTGGTGGTGAACGTGGTGATGGTTGCGGCTACATTTCAATATTATGGAGTTTTAGGATATTTAGATTGATTCTTAGTAGAATTAAGATTGATTTAGAAAAAGAAATATGATAGGAATATTTTTTTGGCCTTCGATGTTGGATGAATTTTGTACATGTAAGAGAATTGCGGGAGCGACGTGCAGATTAAAGGCAAAAGAAGGAAGAAGAAAGAAGCTTTGGAAGCTCGTCGGATTCCACATGTACTAAATGCGTTGCCGATTTGCTTTTGTTTGATCTGAATTTTGACTGAACGGTTCAGATGGAATTGAATTTTGACTGAAATGTTTAGAAAGGAAAGGAGGTTGATGTGTTCTCTCTCCGCAATCTTATGATTTAGAATAGACACTTTCATTTAGTTTCGGGTTTTATATGCTTGTTGGGATGGACGGTTAGATGGAAAGTATGGCACATGAATCCAAATGGTTTCGGGTTTCATATGCTTTTTTTTATTGTTTTATGCTTTGTTAACATTGATTATTGATTCAGATATTATATTATAAAATACTTAAATGCTGATGCTTCCTTATTAGAATTTTAGCATTTATAATTTATTAATATAATTTAAAAAAATTTAAAGAACCATATGATATACTTTAAAATCACAAGATTATCGATATGATTTGATGAGAAATCGACATAATTTATATCTTTTATAAATATGATTTTATTTATTTATTTTTTAAAGTTATTTAATATTTATTTCTATTATTATATTTCTGGACCGACAATTTTTGTAAGATTATATAGATTCATTTATTTATATATAAATTTTAAAATAAAAATTATAAAAACATTAGAAAAATAAATTTATCAGATATAAATAATTTAATGAAATTTTAAAATATAATTTTACTAAACAATATCTATATCAATGTACATTTTAAATATTTTTTATCTATTATTTATCAAATACTCATAACATTTTATTATTATATTTTCACTTAAATTTGTTTTCTAGACGTACGTGTTAAAAATATAAATATATTTTCAAATGCACCGGGTGAGATTTGAAGATCCCGCCAGCTGTTCATCCCATTTAAATCTCATGTGGAGCGGTCTAACGATCACAAGCGGTTGGCCCGGTCTGCGAAAAGGTAGGCACGACTCGTGTGATGGTGCCCATTGGATCCCAACTTCTTGTCCAAATCACTTTCGAAATTGCACGACCAGGGATTAAACGTGCGGCTTATTGCTCAGTCGGCATCACGCTGATTGACGTGTAACTACCAGCTCGACTCACCGGTGGGACCGACGTGACAACTGGTTTCCGTTTCCCACGAGGGTACGCGGCAGGTAAGCGTGGGAACTTTGAAGGGCAGCCAAAAGGGCGGTGTGATTAGGTCGAGGATGACGCCGGTGAGGGCTTTAAAATGTCCTCGAGAAGGCTGAGTTTAGATAGAGAGGGACGAAGAGAGAGAGAGAGAGAGAGCGCGTATCTCCTTTGTAAGAGGGAGGAAGAGAAACGTTCTTGTCGCCCCGAGAGAGAGAGAGAGAGAGATTCTGCTCATCTGTTGGCTTGAGCTTGGTCGACTTCGGGAGGCGGGCGATGGAACCGGGGAGAATGGATGTTGGGATTCTGGCAATGGATATCTACTTTCCCCCCACTTGCGTCCAACAGGTAAGTCGTCGTGGGATGACGTCTCTTTACGTCTGTGTTGCTTCGTCACTTCTGGATTCTTCAACTTTGGGTACAATTGGGTTGTAGTCTTCTTTCGTTTCATTTTTTTTTTTGGTTCATTTATTGTGTGTATGATTAATCAAAGAGAATTCTTAGATTGACGGTGAAGTCCAAGACGCAAATTCTTGGCAAAATCAGGTTGATTTTTCGTTAATCAACCTTATTTTTGGGATTATATTGAAGTGTTAAGATGCCTTTATTTAATACTTGCTCAGGTATATGATTTTCTGATCCTGTGAACTTGCAGAAATAAACGAAATAAATTAGAGAGTCAAGCTTGTGCTAAGTTACTCTTGCTGTTTGATTTTTCATGTTTATTTTATTGTTTGAGCATCCTAATTTTCTGATGTAAATTTCTTATATACATGGTGCTCACTGCAGGAAGCGCTCGAGGATTATGATGGGGCGAGTAAAGGGAAGTATACCATTGGACTAGGGCAAGACTGCATGGCCTTTTGCACTGACCTGGAAGATGTAATTTCTATGAGGTAATAATCCCTTCAGTGAGAAAAGTTACGTAGCTGGATTAGTTTCATTGTGAGATATTTTAGTTTTTTATGTTTGGAGACATTTGTACATGAAAATATCAACATAATCATGCAAAAATAAAATATCATATATATATATATATATATATATATATATATATATATATATATATATATATATATATATCTGTGTGTGTATATGTGTATATATATACATACATATACATATACATATAGAGGCAAACATCCTATTCAATCATTACTCATCCTTCCAGCTATTGCTCTTGAATATGTCGGTTATGTTACTCTTTTTGCTGGTCCCATTTTATGCACAATGTTCTAAGATATGAATGTTGACCTTGATTCTCTCCCAGCTTGACGGTTGTTTTGTCCCTCCTTGAGAAGTATCAGATTGATCCAAGACAAATTGGTCGCCTGGAAGTTGGTAGTGAAACAGTGATTGATAAGAGCAAGTCTATCAAAACTTGGTTGATGCAAGTTTTTGAGGTTTGTACCGTTTTTACAAAACGCCTTTCTTTAAATGTATCCATACATATGTGATTGTCCAGAGAGCATTGTTCCAACGTTAAAGCATCAAGTTAAGTAGATGGCACATGAAATAATTTAGATATAGGATAGCATGGACTTCTTGGTCGTTTCACCATATGATACTTATCTTCTAAAATTGCATCTCAGTTGTTTACAGTAAAATTGTTGTGCTGAAATTCTTTATTTCATTTTTATATCTATTTTTGGTCACTAAAATCCAGTTGCTCAAATTTCATTACTATAGGAATATGATAATACTGATGTTGAAGGTGTTGACTCCACAAATGCATGCTATGGGGGAACAGCTGCTTTGTTCAATTGTGTAAATTGGGTTGAAAGCAGCTCCTGGGATGGACGATATGGATTAGTTGTCTGTACAGATAGTGCGGTATGGCAATAGCAATATTCTTCTGCAAGTAGCCTGATTGTTACCGTGCATATATTTAATTTGATATTATTCTTTGCTTTCTTGATCTCATTACTTGTCTTTTTTGAAAAAAATGGTATAGATTTCTTTGCCATACCATTTTTGATTAATTTATCTTGAAATAGCCAATTTCTTCTTACCTCTAGGTATATGCAGAAGGGCCAGCTCGGCCTACTGGGGGTGCAGCTGCTATCGCAATGCTGATTGGGCCTAATGCTCCGATTTCCTTTGAAAGTAAATTCAGGGGGACTCACATGGCTCATGTTTATGATTTTTACAAGCCAAATCTTGCAAGTGAATATCCAGTATGCTTCTGTTCCATTTTGGATTTATCTTCTCATGTAACATAGAAATGGCTATTTTGTGTTTTGTTTTCCTGTTTTTGATTGTTGCCTTGGGATGGAACCATGCAAGTGCTGATTGTCTATTATTTTCTTTTCCAGCACTTCACATATAATGCTGCTAAGTTTCTAGAAGCAGTAGCTAAGTGCTAATTTTTAATTGTTGGAAGTTCAGTTTAAATTCCTTACTACTGATCTTTGGAAGTCTGGTTCCATGGAGTCTGTTTGTCAGATAAATAATTGATACCAGTCTGTAATAAATTTCTCCAAGTGACATGATTCTTCAAAAAGTTGCTGAATACTTTATTTGAAGTTTGTGCTTTTATATATGAAGTAGAAAGGATTTCTACATTTCTTTTAGCGTTCAGTTTCTCATGTATTACCTTGTTATATTGATCAGTATAAATGCCCATGTAGGTTGTTGATGGCAAGCTGTCACAAACATGCTACCTTATGGCACTTGATTCCTGTTACAAGCGCTTTTGTGGAAAGTAAGTTTGGAAGAATAAAATTGGCTTATTCTCCTCTCGTTCTTTCAACTTGTAACCATCAAATTGTTTTTCACACTCTTATCATGTTGTTAGGTTCGAAAAGATTGAGGGAAAACAGTTCTCTATTTCGGATGCAAACTATTTTGTTTTCCATTCTCCATACAACAAGGTAGATGTGCTTTATTGCAATCTCTGTATAGAGTACATACTATCATGTGAAATTTGAAAATAATGGTTTTTTAACTTTCTATTGGTCCATTACTGCAGCTAGTACAAAAAAGCTTTGCTCGTCTCGTCTTTAATGATTTCTTGCATTGTCCAAGGTATATACTCTGATTTTGCTTAACAAGAGAATAAGTTCCTTGGGTTACTCATTTTGATAGTTGACATGTTAGAATGGTACACTAGTGGAGAGGAACATGAAACTTCTTACCTATAGTGAGACAGAATATGATTTTAGTTTTTTAGGCAAGAGATAGGACGAAGATTCCGTTGAAAAATTCAACTAAAAACAGCCATCAGAAACAGTAGTGACTCACCTTTGTTGTTATTCTTGTTAAATTCATATCTTTTTTCTTTTCCTTAACTCTTTACATCTTTATCTTTTTTTTTCATTAGTTAATTGAATGACTTGATATGCATATATTCTATGTGAAATGAATCTAATCTTCATGGGCAAGGGTCACAATTTAAGAAGCATTTTTATTGTGTTACATTACCTATTACTCTATGGAAGTTCATTATATCTGATTCCTCAGAGGTAGAAAAGAACATCAGACAATTTGGTCTGCTTGGAGAAGGCAAACATTCTAGTGTCTTAACAGCTTGCTACCATCGCAAGCATAGTCATTTTTGATAGAAAAGATTATGAATGCTTCAATTCATGTTTGTCATGACAAATAAGATAATTGTTTGGCATTTTCTGGAAAGACATTCATAATAATTGCTTTTTTTTTTTTACTTTACAGTTATATTTGATTAAGCAAAACTTTTTTGTGAACTCCTCTTAGTTTTATTTTTTAAAATAAGCTTGCACTTTAATGTCAATTGCAATGTTGTGATCGAATGTCATTTACTCCTTATCCTTAATAGTAACCTTCAGAAGGAAGAAAGAGAAAATCTGGAGCCATTCTCAAATATGACTGGTGAAGAAAGCTATCAGAGTCGGGAACTTGAAAAGGTCATTCATTGTAATATTTAGTTAAAGACTTCATCTAGTTAAATGTTTTTGTTCCCTCGTTCTCTAATATCACAAACTGTCCAGGTTTCTCAGCAAGTTGCGAAGCCCTTCTACAATGTAAAAGTCCAACCATCTACTTTGCTACCAAAACAAATTGGGAATACGTACACTGCATCTCTCTATGCTGCACTTGCATCTGTTGTCTATAACAAGCATGACACACTGGTGATTTCGATAACTTCTTTCTGATCGCGTCACTATGAAACTTTTTCTGTGGGCATTCTCTAACTCGTACATGATATGCAGATGGGTCAAAGGATTGTTATGTTTTCATATGGAAGTGGTCTAACTTCCACAATGTTCTCATTCAAACTTCATGATGGACAACACCCATTTAGCCTATCAAACATAGCTTCCATCTTGAATTTATCAGAAAAACTCAAGTCAAGACATGTGGTATGCACCTTTTGTTTTATGGCTCACAATACAACACCATATTGTGTATCAAGTGAACTATGATCAGTCTGCTTCTGCATGATGCTCTTGTTATTTATGTGCTTTTACTCTTATATTTCAAGTGAACACAATAAGTGAACTATGCTCGTAGTCTGCTGCTGCATAATAATCTTGTTATATTTGCCAACTGATTTGATCATTGGAAAAGGACCTTTAAGACAGCATTTATCATACATGCACGATCACATTTTCTTGGGACATGTTGCTGTTAGTAGGGTCTGTTGTACCGAGCCGTACCGCTCGGTATGGGCGGTACGTACCGGTCCGACAGATTTTCGGTACGCGAACCGACTGTTACCGTACCGAGTACTGTAGACTGTAGCAGTGCTACAGTACTCGGTACACCCAGGTGTACCGCTCAATATACCGTACCGTACCAGTACCGAGCCCAGGTCGAAATACCGGTACGATACGGTATTGCGAACCTTGGCTGTTAGTATCATGGATTTATATCAAATGGAAGTTTATGAATCTAGGAATTTTTTTCTGGCTATGTTGTTCTTGAAAACATGTAAAATACTGAAGAATATAATTGGGATTTTTGGTCCTATTGATTCTCTACATAGTTGATTCATTGAAACCCAATCTCTCTCCACTGCACATCCCTAATAGTTAGCCTCTCTAATTATACACCATTCATGTATCATTAAGATTTTTTCTTTCGCCCATTAATTATTTTATCCTTCTTAGCATTGTACTATATTTTTATAATATACCATTAGTAATCTTATTGATCCAAATGATGTCAGGTGTGGTGTTGGTTGACCTATCACTCTCCTCAGATATCTACTGATCCATAGTAGTGAAAAATATCTTTTGTCAGGACATGATTGGAATTTTTGTACAAATGGCAAATAAGACTTTACACATTCATGATATTATCCTTGAAATCAGCATTTAGGTTGATGCTTATAAAAAAAAGGCCGCGAAGGGCTATAGTCGTAAATGTTCCTCAGCTTTTGTTTCTGGAATTGCTTCATTACAATTAAATCTCTCAGAATACATTTTCTAATCCATTTCCCTTCATCCGCAGCAGTTTTCTGCGCCTCTGAGCTTGTTGGTTGGCTACTAGTAGACTGTTGTACCAAATATGGTCTTATAATTACCTGTTCAATCCATGCACTCACTTGCTCGTTTCTTGTTCAGTTTTCACCCGAAAAATTTGCCGAAACTCTGAAGTTAATGGAGCACAGGTACGGAGCCAAGGATTTCGAAACAAGCAAAGACACAAGCTTATTGTCTCCTGGCACATTCTACCTCACAAAAGTCGACTCCATGTACCGGAGATGCTACGCCAAAAAGGGCTCAGAGGATGCTCCAGGTAGCAAAATGTTCAGTTTCAGTAGCATGTCTATGGCCAACGGCTACTAATTGCATGCCCTTAAGTCATGTATGCTGGATGTTATTTCTTCCTTATGGATTATATGCGTTGTATTTTATTACTAGAAGACAATAATTTTGTTGTTGTCAAGGAAGTCATTTTTCGCAATGAATCTGTTCAAGTTCACATTGGAACTGTTTCTTGGGGACTCTCTTTGGTAGACACTGCAACATGCATGTAATTTTTGGCTAATTTATCTGCTATGTTTAACCCCTAATTAGTGATTTAGATGAAGAATTGGTTCAATTCTTGATGGTCTTTAATGATCTAAAAATTTAAAAACTTCAAGAACGGGGTGAGTTTGTTGAGTAAGAAGAAAGTGTCAAAAAGAAAGGAAATGGAGGGAGTAGGGGGGGAAATCATATCATTCAAAATTTGAGATCATGTCTCCTAGATGTAGATAGGGCAACGTGGCAAAGTAGAGACCCTTGCCACGTCAACATAAGTAGAAACCTTGCCACGTCAACATAAGTAGAAACCTTCCTCGTTTTACTTGGTTCTTTCTTCTCTTTTTCTTTTTCATTCTCTTCCTCCATCGTCTTTTCTTCCTCATCCTCGGAACTTCGATATATATCGATTTGATACGCATACCATAATCCCTAATATGAAATTATAGTATGTCTTTCTAAATACATTAACCTATAATAACACAATGAAAAACAAAACAAAGAGTTGTAACAGCTATAGTCTTTATACTTTCTGTTATTGATTTGGTATTGGCATCTACTGGCAATCAGTAAGTTGTCAGTGGTAAGTTGTGCAGACATTAAGAGTCTACCAAGCGCTCTCGCAAGATCAATCAATCTAACTGTGGTCTTTGGATCACCTCCACTTTCTAAAGGTTAAATTCTCTCTCTCTCAAAGATACGAGTGACCTATATATATACATGGAGAGAGAGAGAGAAAGAGAGAGGATGGAAGGTGTAACTTTGAGGAGGAGGAGGAAAAGACGCCAGAAATACTTGTGGTGGTCATTTATCCAAATCTAGCAGGAAAGATTGCTTTCATGGTTATTAAGTAGAAGATATAAACACTTCAATTGAGCTGCATGTCATTTGTCAGCCCTAAGAAGAAACAGCAGCTTGCTAATAAATCCTATTATTGTTATATATGGCTCCCAAGTCAAACTGAAGATATTTTGATTGATCTAAGTTTGGAAAGAGTCAAATATCCCCTATTAACTATACATTAAATTCCAACTTAAAAAAGAGATACGTGTAACATATCAACTCTACTCTTAAATTGATACCTGTAGTTGCACCCTGGCATTTGCCATGAGAAAGCTCTTCCTGTTGGATGCTTAGCGGGCACTCTCTCTCTCTCTCTCTCTCTCTCTCTCTCTCTCTCGCTCTCTAAGCTGAAGCCAGTCGTAGGGCAACTCTCCTTTGGCAGGCCATTAGAGTTGTCAGGGTACATATTCAACTCTCTCTCTCTCTCTCTCTCTCTCTCCCTCTTATCAGGGACCTTTCCTCTATCGCCTGCCGAAGGAGAGAAACCCGAGAACGGGCTCGCTTAACCATGAAACCATCGCCAGCTGATCACTTCCCTTGCTCCTCCTCCACTTCCTCGCGAGGTCTTTTTATAGGGCGACCGGGCAGCGAGTGCACCGGCAAAGGCACCCGATGAGCCATGAGCAGTAGCGGCATATGCTAACAAGAGTAGAGAGGTTATACCGATGGATATTCCACTCTCCAGGAGCCTCAACAACGCTCCTTTTTCTCCCGAGTCCATTTCTGCATAGATCCATCCACGCCCACCTCGGTCGGCATGCGATTCTCTGTCTTGCATGATCTCGATGGCTTCAGGTGCATTCAATTCTTCTCCCATCTTTCCTGATGTCTCGAGAGGTGAGAGAAAGAGGAGATGTCTCCGACGAACAAATATGCTCTCCTTACTTTTTTGCTCCTTCGAAAAGCCGATGTAGGCCTTATAATGGCATATCCTGTTGTAATATTCCTTCCTTGGGTACTATCACTTTTGAACATATTAAGCGACGCCAAGTTCATGTTTGGACATCAACTTGATAGTACATCTACAATAAAAAAAAGGTTATTTTTGAACGTTTATTTAATATAATATTTTTATTTTATAAAAAAATCCATGCTCATCATATTAAATCACATTAAAGCTATTTTTACTTGGATAATAGAATGTGAATTAGATAGAGTTGTAGAGATAAGGATCTTTTAGTTTAAATTATTATTCTATATCTATAAATATATGACACTATATAAATCCATCAAAATCTAAATATTTAGGTTTATAGGGCTCATAAGTGTTTTTCTTTTTGAGAAGTTTAATATAGTTTTTCTTTTTTACTTTTTATCTTAATTTTCTTTTTTTTTCTATTTAGTTTGATCTTGAGTTAATAGTATCTTATTATTACTATGTGAGAAAGGACTACGCTTACATATGATTTCTCTTTTTCTTCATATGGTATTAGAGC
The DNA here is from genome assembly GCF_036884655.1 of Musa acuminata AAA Group. Taxonomy (NCBI): domain Eukaryota; kingdom Viridiplantae; phylum Streptophyta; class Magnoliopsida; order Zingiberales; family Musaceae; genus Musa; species Musa acuminata. The sequence continues at coordinate 4,068,913 of NC_088330.1, read as the reverse complement.
TCAATGATGATGATTTGTATTTCAAAATCTCCTTAGTGAAGAAGATAGTATTTTTCGACTATGAATTACAATAATCGAATTGATAAGTTTGGTATTGAACTTTTCAATCAATTTAACTATAAGATTTGAAAGACTTCTTTAGAGTGTTTCTCATATGAGATTATATATAGGACGTGGTTCGTGATAATGCAATAACATTAGTAGTTGTTATGAAGAGATGGAGGACATTAAATATAAAAGTTGAATTTATCTTAAAAAAACTTATTTTTCATGATATTTTGAACATATTATTGATTGCAAATCAGAGATTTGGATCACTCCGCTTAACAAAAAGAATATGACTGAGGTTTAGTATTTAGATAATGCTTTGATAAATACTAATTGAGGTAATATCTCAATTTCTTAGTAGAGTTAAAGACAAATGGCAGGAGTTCTACTTCAAAAGAAAATGAAGATGCCATTTTTATAAATAAAAAAATGATAATGATAAAAATAAAGAGATGAAAGATTATGCTAATAGTAAGCCAAGTCTTCTTCAAATAATGGTATAAATAAAAATAAAATAAGTGTGGTAAGTTAGACAATAGCAAAAAAAATTATCGTATTAAGATTAAAGGACTTCATAGAGTCAATGAGGTCACGAAGATTATGAACAAAGATAATGTCATAGATATCTTTACTAGACATCTTTCCAAAAGATTAGTTGAAGATATTTAAAGCAAAGACTTATCTCCAAAAATATACCAAAAAACGGGGGAGTGTTAAAATTTAAAGTATATCATTTTGAGGATTTAGTTTGATATATTTGATCTTTTAAATAAGTTGATTAGATAGAGTTGTAAAGATAAGGGTCTCTTAATTTAAATTATTAATTTACACTTATAAATAGATGAGATATACGTGTGTAGATCCATCTAAATCTAAATGTTTAGGCCTATAAAGCTATTTTCTTTTCAAGAAGTTCAATATAATTTTTTTTTTCTTTCATCCTTTTTTTTTCTATTTGGTTTAATGCTGAGATAATAATATCTTATTATTACTATTGAGAAAGAGCCACACAGATCTCCTCTTTTTCTTCCCAACCAATATATATATATATATATATACATATATATATGTATATATATATATGTGTGTATATATATATGTGTATATATATATATGTATATATATGTATATATATGTATATATATATATATGTATGTATACGTATATGTATATATATGTATATATACATACATATATTTTGTGTATATATATATATATATATATATATATATATATATATATATATATATATATTTGTGTGTGTACACACAGGAAATCTCATGCAAGTTGTCTTATTTTATTATTATCCTTGGATCAAGGAAGATGGAGAGACATGGCAGAAAGTAACTCATGCAAGCTGTCTTATTTTATTATTATCCTTGGATCAAGGAAGATGGAGAGACGTGGAGGCAAGTAACTCTAGTTTCTAGTTTGAGATGGAGGTGCGAAGACATCATGTGCACTCCCATTCGTCTTCAGAAGCTTCACCAAATCCGGAGTGACATTTAGAGAAGATTCAAGGATCTGAGAAGGCAACATGTTCAGCTCCGACGTCCTCCCCGTTAGCTGCTCGAATGCAGGCCTAAGAAAGCAGAGGTGTTGCACACCAAATTACTCCACCGAATCCAATAATAGATCTACTCCAACAGAGGTTTTCGATCTTACCTTGGACTGGTGATGATGGAGAACAACTCCATCCCTTCGCCGCCCGCTATGACCGTCATCGCGAAGAACTTTGGGAGCCCAAACAGATACCCTTCCTTCACTTCTGCATCCAAAGCACGGTTGCCATCGGTGCCAGCGATCTGAACTCGTCCACTGCCTTTGGCGACATATATCAGCTGCACAGCTGCATCAACGAAGAACCCCGGCAAGCGCACGGCGTTAGGCTCGAGTCTTGTGAGGTCGACGGAGAACCTGAATCCTCCCAGCGCCGCCAGTTCATCACGTGTCACCGACGCAGCACAGCCACCACTTTTCACATTGATATATGCCGCTACGCGCTCAGCGTTTACGACTATCCCTTCGCTGTCAGCTCGGGATGCTCTGAGGCCAGGCAGCTTTTGCTGCAGTGTGATGATTAGAGTACCAGGTTGGCTTCCGAAGAGCTCCTCAGCTTCCGCATCCCTTATACCGCAGGCCCTGCTGAGGAATTCCGTCGAAAAGCCATGGAGCACTCCTAGGGATCCTGCCAAGAAGAAGTAGGCGATGTCGCCCGGTCGCACAGCTGTCGCGGTATCGCCTAAGAAGGCGATGGAGAAGTCGGAGTCCTCCTCCTCGTTGTACCACCACGTGAGGCTCCCCATGACCACCGCTACCACATCTCCCTTCTCAAGCAGCAGTATCCTCTGCTCGGTCTCTCCATAGAGTGTTAGCCCCACCACCGCTCTTCCTGCAAAAGACAGTAATCGAAGTTCATGCAAATGCCCGTTTTGAAGGCTCGAGGAGGATACGAAGACTGAGATATGGCACCTTCAAGAACATAGCCGACTTTCGATGAGTCGGAATAGTGAGGCAACGCCAAGCCCAGTGGTTTCAGGACAAGCTTGCCTCCGCCGAGCTTTGCATCAGTAAGAAGGGGGAGATCGGCACCTGACCAAGTAGAGTAAGATCCACCGGCTCCTTCAAAGATGCTCTTGCTCAGCGTGGGAGACAATTCTGCTGCCATCGCTTGTCCTTCTTACCAGCTTTCTACGAGTTGCCAATGCAAAGAAGATCTGGGTGGGTTTATAAACTTATCTAGATGATAGGTTAAATATAATTGCACGTCTTCAGATGTGGTCATCGTTCGTCCAACTCTCTACTTTCACCATCACCGTTGTCCTCGTGTGTTACCTCCATTATTTTCTCCCATCTCGATCAGATCATTCGCCATCAAAATGTAAATTTTCTATACGTATAATAAATCTATCTTGCTTGTAGACAACTTTGTATGTCGTCTCATACGTGGATTAGGACAATTGGATTTTGCTATCCCTAAATTTTTAATTATATATATATTCTTAAAATTTATAGAACCAATTCGGGTCAACACAACCGATCACATCGAAATTGGATCATTCACCATTAAAATATAAAATCCAAAAAGAAGCAAATTTTTGTGTACGTATGTATCTATCTTGCTTGTAGGTAACTACGTGTGTCCTCTCATGCGTGATGACAATTATATTTCGCTATCCCTCAAATTTTTAATGTCATATATACTCTTAAAATTTATAGAACCAATTCAAATTGGCATAACCTATACCATCTCAATTGGATCTTTCGCCGCCAAAATACAAAATTCAAAAAGTGGAGGGAGATAGGGATTAAGACAGCTGGATTTCGCTATTTTCCAAATTATTAATCTCATATATACTTTTAAAATTTATAAGAACTAATTTGGATTAACATAATCAGTTCAAAGAATAAAAAAAAAATTAAAATAAAAGGGTAAAATTAGAATTAAAAAAAATGATACTCCGATAAACATAAATAGATATTTTACATTAAAAATTCTTACTATTGGGCTTTTATCTGTTGATAATTCATAATTAATTTTTACTTAAGATATATATATATATATATATTTTTTTTTTATTTTGATAAAAATATCCCTCAACCCTTTACTAGTCACATAATCTTCGACGTATTGTCGTCGTTCGTCCCATCGTAAGGTGGCATCGTTAGTCCTTCCCCTCCTCCTCATTCTTCTCTTTTTTCCTCCTCCTCCTCCTCTACCATCACCCATCATTTCTTATCACTTCCTTCCCCTCCTCCCTTTCTCCCTCATCCTCATCCTCCTGTCCTGTCACTTGCTCTTCTCTATCACCTTTTGTCCTTTGCTTTCTCCTCTCCTCGCCACTCGCCCTGCCTCGATAAGAACAGAGGGCAAAGGCAATGAACGAGCTATGCTACACAAAGAGGCCTTTGTGCAATGCAAAGGAGATGATTGGTTAAGGACAAGATAGTGATGACAATGCTATTGGCTAGTGGGAGGAAACAGAGGAGGCAACGATAGTGCCGGTGATGATGCAATGATTGAGAGTAAAAATAATGATGGAGAAATATTTTAATCACAGTGATAACAAAATATTTCAGGTAAAAATCAATTAAGGTGACACATCATTTGATAAAAGTCTAATAATAATATCTTTTTAAAGGTAAAATGCTCAATATAAATTAGTAAAAAAAAAAGAGGATATATCGGAATTGGGGTCTGGTGGTAAACCGGTGGTGCTCGGATTGATTGTTTTTTGGCCGAAGCCCAACATAAGTCAACTTAAACATCTCGGCGAGTCCGAGAAGTCCGATTTAAACTAACGACGAGAAATGGGCGCAGTCTGGGGAGTCAAACCAATAAAAGACACTTTACAGCCCACGCGTCCCCACCCGTCCCGCCATCGCTCCCCTACGCTCCCACACAACTAATCAAGATTAGATGGTAGGCAAAGAGAGATGGGCGGGGCCCGCACCTCTTGTATCTAGGTGTAGAATTGTGGGTTCCCTGTAGCGTGCCCGATAAAATTACTACGAGACGAAGATAAAGCACACGTAACTCCGAACCAAGAAATTGCACGTTGGTCCCTAATTTTGGACGTGGGGCTCACAAACCCGACCCGGGTTCTTTGGATAGCCAACGACGCGAGCCGCACTTCAAATTGCCATCGGTTCTCACCGCCTCATTTCATACGCGTAGTTTGAGTGGGTTCCACCGGTGATATCCACCAAGTCGGCGTCGAGTGTACGTTTAACGGGAGTAGAAGTTTGTTAGGGACATTACAGGGAGAGAGAGAGGAGCGAGAGAGGGAAGCCGCTCCCTGTTTTGACAGCGACGAGACTCGACGGAGAACTGCGACCTTCAGTCTCGCGCGCGCCTCCACTGCCTCTCTCTCTCTCTCTCTCTCTCCAATGCTCTGCTTTCCCCACGGCGGAACCCTGAATCTCCAGGTCGGTGGTGAATCCATTACCCTAAATCTGATCGCTCTTGCGCGCGCCTTTCGATCGGATCCATCGGTTTTCTTTTCGATTTCTGTCCATCTTTCCGAGCTGCTGCTTCGGGATCAGATCTTCCACTAGCAACTCGGTTTCATCTTCTCCCGATCGTATTCTTGTTCTCGGCGTACTATCCGACTGTTCGACTGTGTCCGCTTGCTCTGGTGTGGAGCATCACGTGCCTTGTTTCGGTTCCCACATAGGGTTTTGATCGGTCGCATTTAATGGCTCTTTAGTGCCCTACCGATCTGTTTGATAATTTTTGACTACATCGAATGAGTGTTTCTCTTGTTCATTTGTGTTGTTGGATCTTGAGTGCCTATATACCACTGCTTGATTTGATTGACTACCCGATTTTCTTTGTACTCCAGGTTGCTACGTAAGTTGTGCCCGACATGGACCAGGTAAGCGAGCACTGATCGCTTGCTGCATTATGCCATAATCTCATTCATGGTAGTTGTATGGGTTTTTGGTGGTAATGTGGTGGGAATGCTGTCTCAGTATGAGAAGGTGGAGAAGATTGGTGAAGGGACGTATGGAGTCGTTTACAAGGCTCGAGACAGACTGACAAATGAGATGATTGCTCTTAAGAAGATCCGGCTCGAGCAGGAGGATGAGGGAGTCCCAAGCACTGCCATCAGAGAGATCTCACTTTTAAAGGAAATGCAGCATTGTAACATAGTCAGGTTATGCTCCACAACTGCTTCACCTCTTATTTCTCTCCATTGAACCCACTGATTTAGGCATCTAGGCTTTAATTAATCTTAACATAGATACTTAGATGAAACAGGATTTTGGGTTTGTTTAATTTGAAAGGTTTCGTTTTATCAAGTGGGTTCCTAGTATCTTATCATTAATTATTTAACTATTTGAATTTTGAACAACTCTTCTGAATGCAATCCAGTATACAAGCCTCCTTCACCAAATCAATTTAGGAGGAAAGATGGAAGAGCTGATTGTCTTAAATTAGGCAAATTGCTAACATTCATTGACCTGTTACCCTTGTATCTGGACTCAGAAAACTGAGATCATTAAATGAGGCTATTCTAGATCACATAAGAGCTTCTGGAAGTTTGTTAAAGGAATTGTTTCTCAAATTAGGCATGTTCATCATTAATAAATGCTATAAATTACTGTGGTTTTATTTCTTTTGTGCTAAGTATTTTTCATTTTCCATTGTTTGGCAGTGAATAGAAAGTTTTGACACCTTCCTTAGTGGTTTAGCTTTACCACTGCTTTATCACATTGTGGCAATATATTAAGATTATACTGGATTATTGAAAGAAATTCTTGTAGGAAAAGATATGCTGAATCCCGAAGATTCAGACTGTGAAATCTACAATTTTCTGCTCTTCCTATCTTTCTGCTTTCTGCATTCTTTGATATGGTCTAATAAAAAAATATTTGCAAACCTTAAGAAACACAGAGTATTGTTAATGAAACTATGCCGTGTTTGTTGACTATCCCTTTATTCCATCATCCTTTGTAATGTGCTTATCATCGTCAATCAGTTTCATCAAATGACTTTAATTCTTTATTCCATCATCCTTTGTAATGTGCTATATTTCAGTGATTGACCACTCAGAAATCAGATAATATTGGATTCCAAAACTGTACAGGCAAATATATATTGAAATTCATATTTCAATACCCGAAATTTTATTTCCTGCCTAAACAACTTGGAAATCATAAGTGATATTTGTCTAGGTTCAAGATTCTTGTGTAAAAACCTTTAGGAGAAAGCTTGATGAAAAATGGTTTCCATTCATCTTTTGTTTAAAGATAGTATTCAGTAATATTATGTTCTGACAAATGAGGTTTTCGAATAACAAATGCAGGTTCCTACAACTGTTGAAAGTCTGTTGTGGATGCGCCAAATAGAAGCAGAAGATCCTCTGTTTGATTCAAAGAAAAATAGTATAGAAAGTTACTTGTTGCACTTACTGGTGTTATTTAATGTTAGCAGACCCTAAATAAGCTTGCAGTCAATTGATAGAGTAATTAGATTCTTCTTTTAGATTTGAGGTATGTTGTCAGTAGAGAGTTTCAGGAGCATGCATGTTTCTTGTTTTCTGACAGAAAAGGATGGTATACAAACAGATGAATGAAAGAATGATGGAAAGGAAAGAGTACGAGGAAAAGAAAACAGTTATGAGTAGTTTGTGTTTGAGACTCAATCAGCAGGAGAAAAAACTGAAGTAACTCAAATCACCAAGAGTAAATTATCTACTAGTCTAATGAAAATAAACAGAGGTGTCCAACCACAAATAAAATTCTTACAAGAAAAAGTATTAACATTTCAAACCAAATCACAACAACCTCATTAGGTTTTAATCAACTGACTTACTTAGATCTGAATTTAAATAACAGTTGACCTTATGTTCCAATTTGGCATTCTACATTGGGTTCATCCTGCTTGGTTCTCTTGAGGTTGCATCAATTGGTAAAGGAATTTGAGATCAAAATTGGAGTGAAATAGCCATATTGGTTAGAAGTTAGAATTAAAATGAAAGAAATGGGACAAATCTTATGGTCCTCCTTTTGTCATCTCAGTGTTGACTTCTGATCATCTGAAATAAAAGACTCCTTTGTTAGCAAGATCAATGATTGGCAGTATTGGATTCGAACAAATACTCCTTTGTTAGAATTAAACTGCATTATGTGTATTGGATTCTTTGCAAGACAGTTTGAATTGTGTTTTCTATATTGTAAAAATGGCGAGAAGTTGGAGTAATTCTCATTTTATATTCATGCCACACTAATATGTTTGTGATGGTGGACTATTTTACCTTTGGCGTTGTAAAAGATTACATCAATCTGGTATCTGAATATTTTAGCTGAATTTCTAATGAGACATTAGACTGTTAAATCTCAAAGTCTCACTACATACACAATATCCATAGTCAACATAAAAAAGAATTGCCATGATGTGGTAACTAATCTTAGTAATATTTCTTCTTTGATTCTGGAATGAGTCTGCATTAGTAATAGAGTGAATTCTTTGATTTCTTCATTGCTCTGCATTATAAAAAAACTATTCTTTCTGGTTTTAGTTTTATAGCATGACAAGACCATATGAGAACATTTGGGTTTCTGGTAGCAGGTTGCATGATGTAGTGCACAGTGAGAAAAGAATATATCTAGTTTTTGAGTATCTGGACTTGGACTTGAAGAAACACATGGATTCTTGTCCAGAATTTTCTAAAGATCCACATTTAATCAAGGTGAGGTAACTCTCTTAATATTCATTTGCATATATAAATCATTTTTTTATATTAGAATCATTGTTGGATCAGTCATCTTTAGCATTGGTGATGAGTCGTTCACAGAAAGCTCCTTTAGCTTAGCATGTTTAGTGCCACTAAATACTTCACATGTGAGGGTACACCATTGTTCTTTCCATCAAGCAAGCATTTTGAAACACTCAATTAATGCTATCTTCCTTTGTTCTAATTATAGGTCTTCTAGGAACCTTGTATACTATGAAAAAACTGATCAAGTTTTCTTGTTATAGGTTCATCTTTTGAAACGTTCTGTCATATAGGCATTTGTAGAGACATTTTTCACATTTGAATTTCATTTGGTAATATTTTGCTTGTATGTTTGAGGTAGCTTTCTCGATTTATCATGGACTAATTTCAATCTTTCAAGACTGATAGTTACCTTATATTGAAGTTAGTTTTCTCAATTTTACTTGTTGACTAATTTTTCACCTTCAAGATTGATTAATGATTTACTTGATATTTTCCCTATTGATGTTTCTCCTTCGGTTGCAAGTATTCTCTTGAACGTCAAAAAGTTTGTCATTCTCTGCCGAGTTGTCTTGGCTCAGGGATCATAACAAAGTAGTTTCATACATCAGGTGTAACTAACTGCTTATTAATGTTTTGAAAGCCTTTTTTATTTTAAGCTTAGGAACTTCAGCTTTCTTATTTTCGATAAGTCGATCACATGGGATTACTTTGATCAAAGTACTACGTTGGCAGCTAAAAACATCTCTCACCTTTCATATGTTGGTTATTTTACTTGGTATTCTTGTTATTGAATATGTTTGGTGTATGTTGAAGTGGTTACTATACAGTTTTAGAATCCTCATGGTAGTGCTTCTATTTTTTTGCAGAAATTTCTGTACCAAATTTTACGTGGTATTGCCTACTGCCATTCTCATAGGGTTCTTCACCGTGATTTGAAACCTCAGAATTTGCTGATTGACCAGCGAACTAATGCCCTGAAACTTGCCGATTTCGGGCTAGCTAGGGCATTTGGCATTCCTGTCCGGACATTCACTCATGAGGTAGCTAATTTATTAGATGAGGTTCCTTTCTTGCAATTTTAGGTTTATTATGATCTAGATGGAAGTAAATATTTTTGTTGCTCATATGAGAATTATAAACTCTTGTGTATTATAAATATCTTTAAAATCTAAAGTATATAAAGCAAGGTTCAAGCATGAGAGATATTTGACTGTTGACTGTAAGAAATGTCGATCATATATACTTGTTGTGCTTTTGGTAAAGAACTTTAAAGATAATTATTCTGCATGCCTAGGAACTTTATTCCTTGAAAATGATCCTAACAATTGTATTTAATAATTCCATTTGGCTTCATTTGTATCAGAATCACAGTTGTGATCATTTATTTTTATTTTAGGTTGTGACCTTGTGGTATAGGGCGCCAGAAATTCTTCTTGGGTCTCGCCACTATTCTACTCCAGTCGACTTGTGGTCAGTAGGTTGTATTTTTGCAGAAATGGTAAATCAACGTCCACTGTTCCCAGGAGATTCAGAGATTGATCAATTGTTTAAGATTTTCAGGTTGATATGTTTTTATCTTTAAGATTTCAAGTTCTGGTTTTGCTCCCTGGCCTCTATGTACCTAAAGCATCATGCAATTTCCTTTACTGTGTATTCATGAAGAGTTTTAGGTACTCCTAATGAAGAAACTTGGCCAGGGGTTACTTCATTACCTGATTTCAAGTCTTCTTTTCCCAGATGGCCTTCTAAGGTAGGGAAAAAAAGAACTTGTTTTAAGCCTATTGTTTAATTAGTAAATGCTTAATGCATCAGAAAATATCCTGTAGACTTGCACGACATTTCTTTATGCATGACTCTGGATATTCTCCGCTTATCTATGTGGTGCCATTAAGAATCTATTAGTCTGTCTTGTATCTAGAATTACTGGGACGGATGTTAACTACCTACTGGAACATTTTCTGCGTAGGATCTGGCAAGCATTGTGCCGAATCTTGAACCAGCAGGTGTCGATCTTCTCTTGGTGAGTTTTCTTAAGCTTTGATAGTCTTGACATATTTCTATGCAAAGCTACCAGCATATGTTTCAATAGAAAAAAAAAAAACAATTGGAATAAACTATAACAGCATGCTGCAGTCTCTGCTATCCTAAATTTAACACCGTGCTGGTGCACATGTTTAGTTTCATACAAAACACTACTGTCATACAGCAGTCATTTAGATCCTCAGGCCATTGCATACACACGGATTGTTCATTTTAGCGATATTTTGTGATACAAAACAAGCTTATTATATTTCTGTACCTTCATGTCCATTAGTTTTTAGCCTTTTTACTTTAAAGATAATATTTGCTGTTTTTTTCTTGTCCATTGTTGAATATCTGCTGTTATAGTTACAAAGTCACATCAACCTATTCCTGAAGAAACTACCGGCAGTATATCTGTCTGTTCCACCACCTGTCTTGAGGGGTTATCTTTACTGTCAACTTTATTCCACTGCTAATATCCAATTATTTGTGCAGAAAATGCTCTATCTGGAACCGGGAAGGAGAATTACAGCTCGTAAAGCTCTTGAACATGAGTACTTCAAGGATCTTGGGATGGTACCATAACCTGAATTTTCTCACTCTATTATGTAAGTGAAAGTGTGAGATGTTTTTTGCCTTTTGCATTTGCCGCATTCTCCCCAGAACATGTTTGCCTAAAACCCACAACTAAACTTGATGCTTGTGCTTGATTGTTTGGGAACAGCAACTTTGAAGTATCCTTTTCCCAGTTTTCCGTGACTCGGGAGCATTCAACACATTTTCCATATTATCTGGCTGGACTGGCAGGTTATCAATCCAGCATTAATTAGTACTGAAATTGTTATAGAAAAGCAAAGTTATTTGAATACGAAGGAAGAAAAAAAGGAAGAGAAATTGATTAGGAGAACAAATGCTATCATCTGTCAGCATAAGATTAGCTGTTCGCGAAGCGTGTCCACTCAGTTGATTGTCATAAAATAATAGTCGAGGACAGGTGATTGAACAATAACCTTCAAGTGGATTTGTGAGGGTTGGGCTTTTTATGGTTGCTGAAGTTAATTTGGTTAGCCTTAATTAGGTTAAATTTGGACAGACTTTCCTTGATGAGAATTCTCAAGTATAGGAGATGAAAAGGATACATTGGCAGGTGACGCCAAAGGGCATGAGTGCAAGAGCATGATAAATGAAATTAGTTAGTTGCTTTAAATTCAAACTTTTACATTTGTGTCCAAGTACCTCTTTTATGGATGATTCGAGCAACCACTGGATGTTTCTTCGTAAGGGTAGTTTTGTAGTGTTATCGGGCGTTACTCGGATAAGAGAAGCTGTTTGAAACATTGACCATTATAGTGACTTGTTACAGGGACGCCGCACTCATTAAGCGTTCAATTCGGATGTCGTCGAACCGGTGGTGCTGTGGCATGAGAACGACACAGGTCAAAATTCTCATTTTACTTGACTATATGATTTATATATTAATCCAATTAGTGATAATATGCTAGATTGAATAATGTCAAATCTTATTGGAGAAGTTTTTCACAAGTGTTCGATTACATACCACATTGATCTTAACTAATGAGTGAGTCGATCATAACCGTCTATTCAATCAAGATTTATGTAATATGCTGCAACTGTACTTTTTTTATTTTACCTAATCTGATTAAATAGTAGATCCACTTGTCAAAATAATCAATCATCATAAATAATAAAAAAAACTCGATTTAATGTATTTACGAATTCTACCAGTTGAAAATTTTGTTTATATAAGCATTTGATACTTGAAGTAATTTTTACGAGACGTCCATCTTGAGATAAGATGTTTTATGAGACATTTATTAGTTTCGAGGATTAAACTTTTCTTTTAGGAGGACGGATTTCATAATCTTTAATTTGATTATAATTATATATATATATATATATATATATATATATATATATATATATATATATATATATATATATATATATATATTCATGTTAACTGACAGATTTTATAATTCTAAAATAACATAATATATATCACAAGGTCATGAAGAGTTAATAAGTTTGGAAAGATGGATATTGGAAATGATATTAAAGATAGGAGTTTTCCATACGGATGGATTTCAACAATGATCATTTTATTGTATTTTTCCGATTAAATTCTATTAAAAATATATTATTGAATTAATTATTTTTTACTAACTTTAAATGAGATGCCATGTTAGGTATTTAAATTAGTTTTGAGGATGAAACTAAATTTGGGTGAATGTGATAAGATACCCTTAAAAAGAATGAATACGACCGGTGCTAGACGAGTCCGTTGGCCTTTCCAAAAAAAAAAAAAAATTATTTTAGTTGATCGAGCCCAGCCAATCAACCAATTGGCACATCTATTCCCTTTCCTAAAGACGTGAAATCCTTTAATGCTAAGATAAATCATATTTCATGATAGGTTATAATTCTATTCTTGATGGAATCGTAAAGATTTGATTTGAGTGATAGATATTTTTGTATATTAATAAATTATTTTTGTCAAAGAATTTGGTGAGAATATATTTGATATATATATTTTTTGTTATAATTGATAATGAAACTAATTGGGAAAAATTAGTATATCTATATTTGAAAATCTTTCAAAAAATAATAAAGTCAAGATTCAAAAGTAATAAGAAAGCAATAGAGGAAAGTGTCTAATTAAGAGAAGAGAATTGACTGCTCTTGTACCTACCTCATTTTTCAAGAATTAGGGGTATATATTAATTACACTTGAATTACGCGTCTCTGCAAACAACAATTCTTACAACTCAAGATTTTACAAGATTTCTCACGAGATAAGTTACATAAGCTCAATAATAATTGGAAATTTCTTACCTCAACAACTAACTTGTGAGGCACTCATAGAAGCTCTAAAATAAATAATTAATTAAAAATAAGATAGATAAATAATGCACCATCATCAATCAATCAATCAACGGAGGCAACACCACTAACGAATCACTGAAACAACACCGAACCATGTCCTCCACGAACCCAAGCGGTACCATCACCTAATCTAGATGGTGCCACTATCAGGTCTGCTTTTGACTTAGTAAAGACCAAATCTAGCTTCTTTGGAACCTCCTTAGCAATGCATTTGTAGACTTCATTTGTGTTAGCCAAGATACATGTTTAACCTATTTGCAACTTATTTGTGACCTAATAAATTTTGGTCATGGCTTCGCCTAATTATCTAATTTATTTATCGTATTTTTTAGTATGTCAATTGATCTTCAAATAGGTGAACTAATTCTTTAGCTTAATATTCGATTTTTTCTAGCTCGATGTTCAATCTTTCAATTCAATAATTTGTTCTCTAACTTGACATTCGATCTTATGACTAAACATTTGATCTTCGAGCGATCTGCACCTTTTGTTAAAGTACCTCCTATGTCATAAATACACTTAATACCATATTAGTTTCTCAAATTCATTAATCGATTTTATCATTCAACTATCAGTGTCAATATTTTAATTAATTTATATTGAAATATATATTTCTCTTCATCATTTTTTTGTTCTTCCTATCTGTTTCTAATGTATCAAAACATCAAACATTTGAATTAATTGATTTTCTATCTCATTGGACTTTGGTTTTATGAAATGAAATTTTATAACTTACATGACTCTAATATCCAACTTTAAATAAGATGCTCCAATAGACTTCTATTTGTTATGCTTACGGGGAGATTATGATACCTACAAATTTTAGGTTAATTTTTTTTATGCTTTCACTTGATTGATAGATTTTTTTTATAGCAATTTCTTCTTTTGAACTAATATAGTAAAATAATTAATTCTAAAATAATAAATTTACCCCTAAGGTCATGAAATTATGAGTTTGATAGGATCCATATCGGAAATGAAACCATGATTTCACTACTATTTAATTGCTTGACTCTGCACTTTTTTTTTCTTCATTCCTCAATTATTTCTTGAGTCGTCGTCAATAAATTTGTGTTCTTGAGACTTAGGTATACCGAAAGATTTAAGAAAGGAGGCTTGATATTGCAATGATTTTTTAATATCATTTTCAATTATTTTCTATCGAAAACAAATATATATATATATATATATATATATATATATATATATATATATATATATATATATATATATATATATATATATATATATATATATATAGGGGCAGAGAATGTACCCAGAAATAGTAGGACAGATTTGTTAAGTTTTAATTTGATTGATAAATATTTTTGTATATAAATTAATCCTTTTGACCAATGGAATTGATAATATATTTAATTCTAAAATGAAGTAAGTTATGAGATTGGTAGGGTCAATATTAGAAATAAAATTATTGTTCCACTACTATTTAAATATCTTTTTCTTCATCTCGATATATTCTTGAGTCAACATCTGCAACAAAGTCTTCGTTTTCTCTAGGGAGGGTTATGGTTAGTATCCTTTTTGTGTCTTTTTCAAATAATTTTTGTCAAAAATATAGTATTCTCATCTAGTGAATTTATTTTCTTCTTTTTATCTATTTGTTCTGTGTTAGACGTTTCAAGTTATTGTTTTGATTTTATGAAATAAAATATTATAACTTACGTGACTCTTATATTAAATTTGAGATAAGATACATGACTTTTATATGTATAAGTTAGTTTAGTTGGTAAGATTATGATAGTTTATTGTAAGGTCTTGAACCTGTTTTCACCATTTATGCTTTGCAATAAAAGTAAAAAAAAAAGAGAGAAGATATTTTATGAGACTTTTAATTAGTTTTTGTAGATGAATTTAAAATTGGGAGAGAAAGTGACACAAGAAATTTTAGGACAGATTTGATAAGTTTTAGTTTGATTTAAAGATATTTTTGTATATTGATTGATTCTGGATTTAGTAATTATAATATAATAAATTTCTCTCTAAGGTCATAAATTAAATTATAAGGTTAACCAATATTTTTAGTGTATATTTTTAATATACATTTACATGTATATCAATAACTTGAACATAAAATATACATGAGCAAATATTATACATTTTCACATTAAAGATCAAGAATTTTTAGATATCAATAATTTAATTTGAATATATATATATATATATATATATATATATATATATATATATATATATATATATATATATATATATATATATATATATATATATATATATATATATCCACAGAGAACTGCTCCATTCTCTCTCGCGCGCGCCTGTGCTGTTCTCTCCCTCGACCCCCCATCCCTCTCTCTCTCTCTCTAATGCTCTGCTTCCTCACGGCGGAACACTGACTCAGTAGGTCGATGGTGGATCCATTACCCTAAATCTGATTGCTCTTGCGTGCGTTGTCGATCGGATTCATCGATTTCTTTCCATCTCTCCGTGCGGCTTCCCTCCGATTCGAGCTGCTGCTTCGGGATCAGATTTTTCACGAGCAACTCGGGTTCATCTTCTCCCGATCGCGGCGTACTATCCGACTATTCGAGTGTACCCGTTTGCGACTGGTGTGTCTTGTCTCGAATCCCATGCAGAGTTTCGATCCGTCGCATTTGATTTCTTTGGTGCCCCGCGCCGATCCGATTTGACAATTTTGGACTACATTGATGAGTGTTTCTCTTGTCTGAGTTCATTTCTGTTGTTGGATTTTGAGTTCTTATATACCACTGGCTGCTTGATTTGATGGACAAACCATTTTACTTTTACCCCAGGTTGTTACGTGAGTTGTGCTCGACATGGAAAGGGTGAGCTAGCACTGATTGCCTTGCTCCATTTCGCCATTATCTCATTTATAGTAGTTGTAAGGGTTTTTTTGGTAATGTGGTGGAAATGCTATCTCAGTATGAGAAGGTGGAGAAGATTGGTGAAGGGACGTATGGAGTCGTTTACAAGGCTCGAGACCGACAAACAAATGAGATGATTGCTATTAAGAAGATCCGGATAAAAGAGGAGGATGAGGGAATCCCCGGCTTTGTCATCAGAGAGGTCTCACTATTAAAGGAAATGCATCATTGTAACATAGTCAGGTTATGCTCCTCAACTGCCCCAACCATCTTTGTCTTCATTTACTTCATTGATTTAGGAATCTAGGCTTTGATTAATTCGAAGATACTAGATGAACAAGCTTTTGCGTTTGTTTGATTGGAAAGGTTTCTTTTGTCAAGTGGGTTCCTTGTATCTTGTGTTTTGCTTAAAGAAGGCAAATTACAAGATGTAAGTGTAACATGGCAAAACAAATTAAACAAACTTCCTAGCTAACTAACTAATAACTGCAAAGTATGGCCAGAGTTAAGCTTTCTTTTGCTGTGACACCAGTTTTCTGTTGGAAGAAAATTCTCTCTGGTAACGTAGATTAATTATCATAACCAGCATTGAATGTGTGAGAAGAATTTACTTATTTATATGAACATTCTAAACTTTCCTTAGGTATCTTGTTGCTGTTTCACTCATAGTGACTCCATGTATTGTGCAACTTAGTTTCACCTTCCCTAGTCTTTCTAGTGTCCATAATTCCTTCTGATTGTTCGGCACAATATAGGATATGTAACTCAAAGAAAACTGAGATCATTAAATGAGACTGTTGCAGATCACATAAAGGCTTTTAAAAGTTTGGTAAAGAATTACCTTTTTAATCATGCATGCTTATCAACGAGTCATGCTATAAATTACCGAATTTTTATTTCTTTTTGTGCTTAGGATTTTGTAATTTCCCTTTTCATTTATTCACAGTGAATAAAAAATTTTGATACCTTCCTAAGTGATTGAGTTTTACTGTTGCTTTATCACGTTTGGCGATATATTTTTACTATACTGGCTGATTGAAAGAAATTATTGCAGAAAAATATATGCTGAATCCTGATGATGAAATTTACAATTTTCAGCTCTTCCTAAGTCTTTCTGATTTTCCGATTTAATAAAATAATTAGTTTCAGAACTTAAGAGAACAGAATACTGTGAATGAGACCATGCCATGTTTGTTAAAAGATCCTTTATTCCAGAAGTTTCTATAATGTGTTTATCATTGTATGTCAGTGTCATCAAATGCCTTCAATTCTTTTCCTGGGTGGAGTGCTACATTTCCTTAGTTGTTGTACCTTGTCAGTGTTTGACCACTCAGCAAATTTTTAATGATTTGTAAAACTGTATAGGAAAATTATACTGAAATTCATGTTTCAATACCTGAAATTTAATTGCCTCCCAAAACCACATGGAAAACCATAAGTGATACTCGTGTAGGTTCAAGATTCTTGTGCACTTAAAAACTTAATAGGAAAGAGTTCGATTAAAAAAGGGTTTCTGTGCATCTTATGTTGAAGATAGTATTTATGTTCTGTCTAATGAGTTCTTCTCAAACCTCGATGGATTGGGATAAAATATGCAGGATCCTATAAATGTTGAAAGTCTGTTGTTGATAGCATTAGTTGATTCCAGATGATTTCTTGGTGGATTGCTGATCCTTCGAACCATGGCCTTGTTTGAATAATTTTAATATATAACCTCAATAGTAATACCTTTGCTTTGTATTAGTATACCAATTAAATTGGCAAATGGTGAACTCCAAGATTTGCTGGATTTGGCAGGAGTATCATTCCTTGTTGGGGTTTTGAAGATTTGGGATCACATATTTCCCGTCATAATAACTTAGTTGATGAGGAAATTAAGTTAGGAATCTTTCTGTTACAATTGTAGTAACCAAGGTGGGAAATGAATACCTGTTCATACTCTATCTACTATGAACTGCTTCACCATCTAACTTCAGATTCGTTCTGAATATGGTACAATTGTTGCATATTAATCTCCTCTACCTGAACATTGACTGGTTAGGAAACTTTCTGTTTTGATTTTACATTCTCGATTTTTTGCAAAAAGAGATTTTCTGAATCTTAGTACATCCATCTGATGTTGAAATTTTAGTAAAGTGATTATTTTGATTCTAGTTTCTACATTATTATCAATTTTTAGTCATTGACATTTGAAGTTATCAAAAACTGTTTTCTATGTAAATTCTTATATTAAATTTGGGCCTTCTGGTGCACTCCACAAAATATCTTAGTCATTTCTTTTATGTCTATCTGTAGTTCTTTAGTCTTAGCCTTCATCGATATGAGGTGCTTCTTATGGTTTTGATTTAATAAAATTCTCAAAAGCTAAATATATTTAATGTATAGTTGATTTTTTTGTCTTTCCTAACTATTCCTGTTAATGCTTATAGTAGCTAAATCAAAACCACAAAAAGCCCAAGTGACCTGAATATATGGAGTTGGCTGTATGAATCTATATATAGTTATATCAAGAGATTGTAGATATTTTTTTATTTATTCTTGTGAGGCTTTCATACGGTTCACTCTACCTTTTCTCACACTACTAATTCTCGTCTCCTTTGACCACAATATTCGTACATTGATATTGAACAAATCTATACCATCTTAGAAGATTTTTTCTCATTTTTCTTGTTACGTTAATACTTGATTCTTCACAGATAAAAATATTTCTTATTCTCTCTCTAAGAGAAATTTAGCACATCCACTTTGACATTGTCATATTAGTTGTGCAAGGGTTTTATATGCCCAACATATTGATCCATAAACCATGGTTGCTTTTACAACTATCTTATAAGAAAAAAAAGTCTTCTATTCCAAGGGGCACATGATAACTGCAGAAACTCATGATTCTCCTCTTCCCCTTACCCACCCCTTTATACAAACCCAAATCTTGTTATTGCGTACAACTTCTTTTTTGAAATTCTGATTACTTTGAAGTCTGAAATGAAAGACTCTTTGTTGAAAGGATCAATGGTTGGTGGTAGTAAATTGTGAGATAATTCACAAGGCAGTCAGAAAAAAATAATGTAGATCAGTTTGATTAATCCTTATTTTATATCCATGTCACAATAATATGTATATGATGGTGGATTGTGTTAACTCTGACACTGTAAAAATCATATGAATCTAGTGTCTGAATATTTAAGCTGAATTTCTGATGAAATACTAAACTATTAAATCTTGAAGTTTCACTGTAAAAATAATAACCATGGTCAATAAAAAAAATCCTTGATGTAGTAACCGGTCTTAGTAATATTTCTTATTTGGTGCTGGAATGATTTTGCATCAGTAATAGAATGAATTTTTAAATTTCCTCATTACCATCCATTCCAAGAGCTATTCTTTGTAGGTTTTAGTTTTATAGTATGACATGACCGTATGAACAGTTGGGTTTTCGTTAGCAGGTTGCTTGATGTAGGGGTCTCTGAGAGAAGTGTATATCTAATTTTTGAGTATCTGGACTTGGACTTGAAGAAGCACATGGATTCTTGTCAAACATTTTCAGAAGACCATCGTTTAATGAAGGTGAGGTATCACTCCCTTAGTACTTATTTTCATAACTCTAATGCTTATACCTATAGAACTGTATGTTGATCTTCTCTTCATGTTGTCTCTTGTTGTACTTTGTAAAATTTTCTGATTAATTAATACAATTAATTTATATAACTCGTGTTTTTATATTATAGAATCATTTATGGTTCACTTGTCTTTAGCATTGGAAATGAGTTGTTCATAGAGCTTCTTTAGCTTACCACATTTTCTGCCACTAAATACTGCACATGTGAGGGTGCACCATCTTTCTTTTCATCAATTAAGTATTCTGAAACATTCAATTAAAGCTATCTTCTCTTGTTCTGGTCACAGGTCTTCTAAGAACCTACTTTATTGTAAAAATACTAATCATGTTTTTCTCTTGTTATAAGTTTATCTCTTAAAATGTTTTCTCATATAGGTGTTTGTAAAGACTAAAGACATTCCTCACATCTGAATTTGAGTTGGTATCTTTTTCCTTGTGTTCAAGGGAGTGTTCTTGATTTTTCATTGGCTAATTTCAATCCCTCAAGATTGAATTTAATTTACTCTATATTCAAGTTAGTGCTTTCAGTTTTACTTTTTGAGTAATTTTCACCTTCGAGATTGATTCAACGATCTACTTGTTATTTTTTCTGTTTATGTTTCTTCCTGGGTTACAAGTATTATAGCATTCTATTCTCTACCAAATTGTCTTGGCTCAGGGATGAGTTACTAATCATTTTCACACATCAAGCAACTAGTTAGTTATTAATGTTTGTTCTAACCATAGTAACATAGGCTTTCTTATTTTTGGTACGTAGACACATGGGAAAAGAATTAAGATCATTTTGGCCAATGTACTCAGTTGGCAGCTAAAAACAACGCTCACCTCTCATACGTTTGTTAGTTTATTAGGCATCCTTTAGTTCCTGATTGAATATGTATGGTGTATGTTGAAGTAGTATTATACAGTTTTAGAATCTTAGTGGCTGATAAGTACCACTTTCCTTTTTTGCAGAAATTTCTATACCAAATTTTAAGTGGTATTGAGTACTGCCATTCTCATAGGGTTCTTCACCGTGATCTAAAACCTCGGAATTTGCTGATTGACCTGCAAACTAACACCATAAAAATTGCCGATTTCGGATTGGGTAGGGCATTTGATATTCCTGTCCAGACATTGACCAATGAGGTAGTTGATTTATTTGATGATGTTTCTTTCTTGCAAATTCTGATTGTTTTTTCTTTTCTAACTTGATCTATATATGAGTGTTTCTGTGCATTGGAATGCATAATGTTTTTTAAAGATGATTTATTAAACTAGATAATCTAGCATGGATGAGTAGTATGCAAGCTTGATGGTAGCAACCGTAGCATTTGGAAATTCAGAAGTTTAGAGTTTACCGTTATACCAAGGTAAGATTGCTTCTTTACAACTTGGAAGACTAGGGTTAGAGTCATGGAAACAACTTATTTAAATATTTAAAAGTAAGACTACGTACATTGACCCTCCCTAGACCCGTATTGGAGGCTTCATATTTAAAGATAAGGTTACATACATTGATCTTCCCTAGACCCCTCAATGGCGAGTTGTTAGTCGGTAATCAATCTGGAGCGACTTGGGCGAGGACTGGGCCGGCGAGTCGCCAATCGAGAATCGATCTGGAGTGACTCGGGCGAGGACTGGGATATGCATGTGATGCACATGTGGAGTGGAATCATTTGTAAAGCAAGAAATGACTAGGAGCAATTCATATCTTATCAATGTTACTATGCGATGCAAATAGTTGTGGATTTTTGGCCCACAAATCATCTCTAGTGTCGACCAAAAGAAAAAATAACTCATATCTTTACGTCAGGTAGAGATGCATGCATGCATGCATTTGAAATTTGGCTTTCAGATGCATGCATTCAATTCTAACACTCATTTGGCTTTCAGATGCATGCATTCAATTCTAGCACTCAAAAGAAGAGACTATGATTAATCATACCAATTGTAAACCAAAAAAAAGGAAATACTCTGATTATTGCGAAGAATTTGCATTTATTCGAAATTATTTTAAGAGGAGATGTTAGTGTATTGTTGGAATAAGCTAACACTAATCTTCATTAACGAATCAAAAGGGAAGCTTTCCGTAAGTACGTGCATGCATGCATAAGGTTGATTGACACCATGCAATATACTAATCGTTTTACTTGAGAGAAAAAAAGGGGAGGGATTAAATAACATGGTTTATGTCTCCTCTCAGATGGCCTCATCGATGCCAATGATCAAAGTAATAATGCATCTCAATATCGCGTTCGATTTCTTCATTATTGAATGCACCAACACTCAAACATTATGAATCTTATCTATACCTCTCTCTTACAACTCATGCTTCATCGTATATACACAACTTAATTTGTCTCGGACCCAATTTCCCAGTCAAGATGAAAAGGAGTTGTCAGCAAAGATGCTCGACTGCACATATTATTTTGTCATGAAACAATGGAAAGGGATAGGAGAAACGTGCATGTAACAACATCTGAGAGGAGCACAAAATAATCACATAAAAGTGGAGGGAACGGGCGCCACCCAGCCCGTTGACCCATGAAACCAAGCTGGTTTTGGAGGCAATCATTGAAGAACTGAGTCGAACGAGGAGGAGGAACTCGATGTTCCTCCCATCAAATGTATGGAAGTGGAACGTCGGTGGTGTGGTTGTTGACTAGAACGAGAAAGAGGAGGAGAAGCTTAAAAGAGATATAGTTAACGGCGTTTCTTTTAATTGTGCATTTAGCTAGATCCAAACAGAAGAGCGGATCAGCTCATGTCTGCTGGATCTCGATCCGTAACCATCGAATGAAATGATCCGACCCGTTTAATTTGACTGGCGGAATTATGGGTCGAGTATACAGACCCGCTAGCAAGTCGGGTCGGATCTAAACACAACTTTAAACGTTTTAGGGGGGCTGAGGCAGTGAATAAGGTTTCTGTGAAATATTTAGCTTGTTTGGGGATCTAAACACAACTTTTAACGATTAGTTGGTCTTCATACTTGTGTCATTATCCTAAATTAGGTTTGCTGTGAAATATTTAGCTTGTTTGGGGAAACAATCAAAGATCATCATACGAGGTTGTTTCTCGTTTGAGAGATGCATTGCGTGTGCTTGAGCTGTCCGAGATGTCTAGGGTTTGATATGTTTTTGTGGTGTATGGTGACTTGTTATTTTGTTTCTTTTCATGTAGATATCTGTTTATAATTCGTTTGCATCCTCTTTTTTTTCAGATCTGAAAGTGAAATCACTTGGTCCTTGGATGTTTCTGCTTCTGTTTCTTGTCGTTCCGAACTTGGCTCAGTCCCAGATACTCTTCCAGGTAGAGATAAATAGATCCATTTCTTTCCTTCGTCCTTCATCGCGTTTACAGTAAAAGAAACGAATACGTTGCAGGGCTTCAACTGGGAGTCGTGGAGGCAACAAGGCGGTTGGTATAACTTCTTGAAAGACAAAGTCTCTGATATAGCCAACGCTGGAGTCACCCACGTCTGGCTGCCTCCGCCCTCGCACTCTGTCGGCGTTCAAGGTCGTTCCGTGATTCGTATTTGCCGTCGTGATCACTCTCACATGTTGACCGAGTCGGCCTTGGTCTAAACTATTCTGTGACACTTCTCCTCTCAGGTTACATGCCGGGGCGGCTCTACGACTTGGGTGCTTCCAAGTATGGGAATCAGGATGAGTTGAAGGCGCTGATCGGCGCTTTCCACGACAAGGGAGTCAAATGCGTGGCCGACATCGTCATCAACCATCGTTGCGCAGACAAGCAAGACGGGAGAGGCATATGGTGCATCTTCGAAGGCGGAACCGATGATGCCCGCCTCGACTGGGGTCCACACATGATCTGTAGGGACGACACACAGTACTCCGACGGCACCGGCAACCTCGACACCGGCGAGGGCTTCGCGGCGGCTCCCGACATCGACCACCTCAACACGCAGGTCCAGCGTGAGCTCACGGACTGGCTGAATTGGCTCAAGACTGACATCGGCTTCGACGGGTGGAGGCTTGACTTTGCCAAGGGTTACTCCTCAAGCATCGCCAAGATCTACGTCGAACAGACGCAGCCAAACTTCGTGGTGGCTGAGATCTGGAATTCATTAGCTTACGGAAACGATGGGAAGCCAGCATACGATCAGAACGGCAACCGCCAAGGGCTGGTTAATTGGGTTCAGCAGGTCGGAGGCCCAGCGACGGCCTTCGATTTCACCACAAAGGGAATACTACAAGCTGCCGTGGAAGGTGAACTGTGGAGGATGCGTGATCCCCAGGGGAAGGCGCCCGGCATGATGGGGTGGTGGCCGGAGAAGGCTGTCACCTTCGTCGACAACCACGATACCGGTTCGACGCAAAGGTTGTGGCCTTTTCCTTCTGATAAGGTCATGCAAGGCTACGCTTATATACTCACGCATCCGGGAGTCCCTTCCATCGTAAGTATGCTTCTGCCTAACATTCGATTCAAATAGTTTCACAGCCTGACGATTATATGTTCGTGCGTGCAGTTCTACGACCACATGTTCGACTGGGGATTGAAGGAGAAGATAACTCGGTTGGCTAAAACCAGAACACGAAATGGAATTCATTCGGGTAGCGCTCTCAACATTCTGGCCTCTGATGCTGACCTCTACATGGCAATGATCGATGGGAAGATATTGACAAAGCTAGGCTCGAGATACGACGTGGGGAATCTCGTTCCTTCCAACTTCCACGTCGTTGCCTCTGGCAATGACTACTGCGTGTGGGAGAAGAGATGAAGATGATGATGAATCATGGAAGAGACTTTTCGCTTTCTCGTATGTGTTGTAAGTAAGAAAAAAATATCGTGTTCCCACATGTACATTTATCCATCCTGCTTGAGAAAAGTTATAGAAATGCTATTTTATATAATTTGATGGTTTAATGATTCGCTTACTGCACAGCTGACTTGTGTTGACCAGCAACCTGTTGTATAATTTTTATGGTAAAACCTGTAGATGAGTTGGCCACAGTACATATTAGTTCTAGATGATTATTGATTATGTTATTTTCTTCTGCTGAGTGCAGCTTTTTTCAATTATTCAGTGTTCTGAGCACATTCTGAAATTGTGAAGACGTCTTGTTCCATTGTCGTAGTATAAAATATTTCAGCATACAATGTCTAGTTCTACAAAATATGCTGATCCTGCGTTTCAGGGAGTTGGACACAAAGTGTATCCTTATAAGAAATGTTATAAAATGCACCATTTGGGCAAGTTATTGTCACTATTGGTTGCACAAATTTTTTAGCTGTTCTTTTACTCTTCAAATAGTTTTTTTTGTAGTATCTTTTATTTTTTTAATGTGAGCATTTACTTAACACCACATAGAGGAACAGAAATATGGCGTATTGAGAACTTTCAACCAGTGCCTATACCAAACTCTGATTATGGTAAATTCTACTCTGGAGATTCATACATAATTTTACAGGTAATTTTTTGTTATCTTCTCATTATTTTTCTTTCTTTGCCTGAGAACTGTTGCTAGATTTATGT
Organism: Musa acuminata AAA Group; assembly: GCF_036884655.1. Classification (NCBI taxonomy): domain Eukaryota; kingdom Viridiplantae; phylum Streptophyta; class Magnoliopsida; order Zingiberales; family Musaceae; genus Musa; species Musa acuminata. Next base: position 4,043,749 of record NC_088330.1, on the reverse strand, counting down.
CATATCTAAAACAGATCCACATGGATGATATTATTTTGATCATTAAAAGTTTAATTAGGATTAATTTTGATATTTTTACTGGTGCCTTTGCTATTTAATATTAACAAGTTATTAAGCATATAGGAATTTTCATAGATACAGTATTGCCAAACTTGATCCATTATAGCCCACGGATAGTGCAATCATAAAAGATTCCCAAAAGGTGATCCATATCCATTACTACATTAGTTTCATATGTAAAAAGGAAATATACTAAATAATTATATTAATTTGATAAAAGATATGTATGATATAATGATTTGTAGTATTAGGATTGTACGTTAGTAATAAACAAATGTTCTTGTCATAGGTGGAAAATATCCCCATGATTTATGTTATGTCATGCATCGCATTTTAGGTTAAGAAGAATCATGACCAAATACATGAAATATAATCTTTGAAATACTATTAAAAAATAAGGATGTATTTTAAATAGATGAATAAAAAAATATTGTAATATTTTAGTTATCTTGGATGCATCATTCGACAAAAAAAAAATAATATTTTTAAAAGTGCTGGGATTAAAAAATTAATATTTTTCGAAGGTTAGAAATAAGATTTAATAAAATAAAAGATTAAAAAATAAATAAATATTGCTCTAATAGAGAATAAAATGAAAAAAATATATCATGTAACAAAATATTCAAAGAAAACTAGTATTTATTGTGGTTAGATGATGCAAGTTGATTAGGATTAATAAGGTGAGAAGAGTGAGTTCACTAGGAACAATAAAAAAAAATTATTTATATAGAGTTCAACAATTCGAAGGAAAAATAAGGTTGTTATATAGAGGTGAGGTAATAATGACGAGACTCCCATGAGTCTTTCTTGACTACTCCAACCCTAGAGTTGGTGAAAAACTTTCAAATCATGTAGTAAATCAAGATAACTATACGCAAACGATTGAGGGTTAGTGACCAATGATTGTATTATAGGCGAATAAAATATCGAATGACTAGAAATTTTATCTTCATAATTTTAGAGAAATCATCAAATCCAAAAGTAATATACAAATCTAGGGAGTTATGGAATCTCACTAAAGCCAATGAGTATAGAGGAGATCAGTTGGAAGTCATTTACGCTTAACCCCGATCTTTAAGAAAGCATCATAGTATATGATATGTTGGCAGAACTTCCCGTGTCTACTAAAATTCTTTTTATCATTACATTGGTGATCTTGAGGTGACCACCATAGCATCATTATGATGAGGATCAATGTGCTCAATCTCTTCTTCCTTAAACACAATCGGAGGATCTCCTAAGGGGCAAAATCTTTTATATGGAGGGTCCCTGACATAATTATTTTTGGATGTGGAATTGGTTCTCTAAATATGGGTCCACCTAACACTCAATTGAGCTTTGCGGGAAAGGCTCTCGCACCTTATGTAAGTAATGGTTAAGCTTCCCCTTCTAGATGAGCTCCTTGATCTATAATTTTAAATCATAATAATCTTTTGTGTCATGCCCATAATCTTGATATGAGTAATAGTATTTTGAATGGCTTAGACGAGTTGAAGGATCCCGTTAAGAGTGGCGGGTGTGAAGAAACCTCTTCTCTTTTATCTGCACGAACACTTCGGTATGCAACGTATTTAGTGGCGTAAAATCTCTACAAGGGGGTGCCCAATCAAGCCTTGGTTTGTCATTATAGGGGGCACTCCAAATTGCCCACTCATGAACTCCTCTCCTTGAGGCTTTCTTAGGTTCAGAGTTCCTTTTTCCTATAATTATGGATTATACTATGATATAACGATTGGTCTCCTGCAGGAGCTCTAGAAAAATGGTCAGCAGTTGTATGATAACTAAATAAAAGAACTTCAAAAGTTGATAATTGTCGATATAAGCGTTAATCAGAACAGATGGATTTAGGTGAGCCACCGGTCTAACTTCATCATGAAATCTTTTTGTATAACTAGCGAGGAACTCCTTGTTCATTTGTTGAAATTCTAAGAGCAAGATAGTTGGTTTCTCTTAGAAATAGTTGGTTTCTTTAGTATCTTATAGCAAATAAAATTAAACTAAATCTCTTTTACTAGTTATCCAAAAGATGAGATGAATTTAGGTGAAAACTTTGAAAACCATTTCCTTGCTACACCGCTAAGAGTGGTTGGAAAAGTTTAGCACATAAAAGAGTTGCCACCTAAAATAATGTCAGCCTTGGAAGTTGGAATAGACTCTTCCATGCTCTTGACAATTGGGGACTTAAGATAGGTGTCAATTTCAGGTTACTTTTCCTGTCTTATATCTCTTTTAATATTCTCGAGCCATTGACCTTAGCATCCTAGTCTGGTTGAGGAGGTGGAACTTTTAGGGGGTGAATTAGAGAGCAAATTTCTGGTTGTGGCTCGACCATCGGTGGGCCTGACTCTGCCATCATGCTAGGGGTAAGGATGAGTGGAAGCACTAGAGTAAGGAAATGAGGGGTATGGGGATTTTAATGTGTTCCTTACTACAATAATTAGGTTCGTTAGGAGAGATATAGAGCAAGAGACTAGAATACCCCTATCAAGAACTAGACTTGCTAAGTTAGACTATAAAACGTACTAATAGGAATGGTGATAGTTTGGGCAAATGGAGCTGCAGGTTGGAAAAGAGGTGGGTTAATTGGTGGATCCTAGAATAGTCAGCAAAAAAGTTGGCAATTAGAAAGTTATAGGATAGGAGTATGATCAAACCCTTGGAGAACCGAAACCAAGGGGTTTGATAAAGGAGCATTCGACGCCATCGAGCTCGGCCCTCTTGGATCGTTAAGTATATTTAATTGGTTAGCCTCATCCGAGTTTGACTTTAATGGTCTCGTAAAATTTTCTCGAGACATGCTTAGCATCCCTCCTTCTAATACTAATCTATTAAGTCAGATTTTGATTGTCCAAGTTGGAGAGATGAGTCAAATCCAACTAAGGCTTATTCCAAGATTATCTAGTTTTTTACTTAAGATTCGATGATGCATAATCTTGCAAGACTAAGTTAGGGATATTTTCGAAAATGATTTTTTCGATAATCAAATCAGTTCCCAAGGTTAAAAAGCCTAAGACTATTCAGATCAAACGGATTGGGCAAATTAATCAACAAGACAAAAAAGGTGAATTTTCAAAATGTATATCTTGGGAGTCTCTTTTATAAGTGGTTTGGGAATCATTACATTCAAGATCATTGGGCATTAAGAAACCATGTATGATTAATTAAGTTTATATGTCTTCCAATTCGACTATCACTTGTCGATAGAACGATAAGTTATTAGGAGGATCAACTTGTTAACTAGGTTTTGACTTGTCAATGTCTTCCAAACATAACATGTACCTTAATCTATATTAAGTGGATTGGGTTGATTTAAGAGTTTAGTAATCAATTATCGGCTTAAATTCAGGTATATCATATTAAAATTAGATTAGACTCAAATTTGGTTCATTATCCAAACACTAAAATGCTTTAGCAGCTTAAATCATTTTCAATCATATCGTTAGAACACACTGCATCATCTCTTTATAGTGTAATAAAAATAATAACCAAAATTCTGATCCAAAATAATTTTCTTACAGGGGACATCATTGCACCAATAGAAAATAAAAATAAGAAATAGCTTATCCCAGCATGTAACAACTGCTTCAATGCAATCATATATATATATATATATATGTATATATATATATATGTATGTATGTATGTATATATATATATATATATATATGTATGTATGTATATATATGATCTGTAGGGAGCCGGAGAGCCGAGGAGCACGACGCAGGCGGGCAGGCCGCGCAGGCGTGGTCTCGGGTGGCGTAAAGCCGGAGAGCCGAGGCAGGCCGCGCAGGTGTGGTCTCGGGTGGCGTAAAGCCGGAGAGCCGAGGCAGGCCGCGCAGGTGTGGTCTCGGGTGGCGTAAAGCCGGAGAGCCGAGGAGCACGATGCAGGCGGGCCGCGCAGGCGTGGTCTCGGGTGGCGTAAAGCCGAAGAGCACGGTGCAGGCGGGCAGGCCGCGCAGGCGTGGTCTCGGGTGGCGTAAAGCCGAAGAGCCGAGGAGCACGACGCAGGCGGGCCGCGCAGGCGTGGTCTCGGGTGGCGTAAAGCCGGAGAGCCGAGGAGCACGATGCAGGCGGGCAGGCCGCGCAGGCGTGGTCTCGGGTGGCGTAAAGCCGGAGAGCCGAGGAGCACGACGCAGGCGGGCAGGCCGCGCAGGCGTGGTCTCGGGTGGCGTAAAGCCGGAGAGCCGAGGAGCACGACGCAGGCGGGCAGGCCGCGCAGGCGTGGTCTCGGGTGGCGTAAAGCCGGAGAGCCGAGGAGCACAACGCAGGCGGGCAGGCCGCGCAGGCGTGGTCTCGGGTGGCGTAAAGCCGGAGAGCCGAGTAGCACGACGCAGGCGGGCAGGCCGCGCAGGCATGGTCTCGGGTGGCGTAAAGCCGGAGAGCCGAGGCATTCGGCGCAGGCAGGCTGCGACCGAGGGGTTGCTGCTCAGGCGGGCAGGCCGCGCTGAGGTGGGCTCGGCGCAGGCAGGCTGCGCAAGGGGCCGAGGTAGCGTAGTGCTTGCTGCGCATGGGGCTCAGGGGCCGAGGCAGCGTGTTGGCTGAGCATGAGGCCGAGTGGCCGAGGCAGCGAGGCCGCTTGCTGGCTGCGAACGAGGCCGAGGGGCCGAGGCAGCGTGTTGGCTGCGCATGAGGCCGAGTGGCCGAGGCAGCGAGGCTGCGTGCTGGCTGCGCACGAGGCCGAGTGGCCGAGGCAGCGAGGCAGCAAGGCAGCGTGTTTGCATGAGGCCGAGTGGCCGAGGCAGCGAGGCTGCTTGCTGGCTGCGCATGGGCCAAGTCTCTCAAGCGACGCCATATCTCTCCTTATGCATGGGCCAAGTCTCTCAGGCGACGCCATATCTCTCCTTATGCATGCTGTGGCCGAGGAGCTACTTGTGCATGCATAGAGGAAGTCTCGGGCAAGCCGTGGCCGAGGAGGTCTCGGGTAGGCTGTGGCCGAGGAGCTCTCGGGCATGCTATGGCCGAGGAGGTCTCGGGTAGACTGTGGCCGAGGTGTTCGGCGCGGGCAGGCTGGTCGCGCGCGTGGGACCGAGGGGTCGAGGCGCTTGTGGCCGAGCAGCCGAGACGCGCGGGCTGGTCGCGCGCGTGGGACCGAGGAGCCGAGGCGCGCGGGATGGCCGCGCGCGTGGGGCCGAGTGGCCGAGACGCTCGGCGCGGTCGGGCTGGCCGCGCGCATGGGACGCGGGCGGTTTGGCCGCGCGCGTGGGACGCGGGCGGTTTGGCCGCGCGTGAGGCGTGCGGGTTAGCCGCGCGTGAGGCGTGCGGGTTGGCCGCGCGCGTGGGACCGAGGGGCCCAGGCGGTGGGATGGCCGCGCGCGTGGGGCCGAGTGGCCGAGACGCTCGGCGCGTTCGGGCTGGCCGCGCGCGTGGGACGCGGGCGGTTTGGCCGCGCGTGAGGCGCGCGGGTTGGCGCGACCCACGCATCCCTTGCTTGCTTGCTTGCTTGACGAAAGCGCGAAGCAGAGCTACGGGACGGACCCCACGTCTGGAGGAAATGGACCATAAATGTAAGGCTGTGGAGAGGAGAAAGACATCTCAGAGTGCGAGAACGAGCAGTGTCAGTGGTGAAGAAAAGAAGAAGGGAAGAAGATTACGGTGCTATTATGCTCTTCGTCTCCGATCTTCCTCGCTCGAGCCTCTTCGCACCCTCGAAAGGCACGATCTTTTCTTGTTCCTGTTCCCCCTTTGATTGCTCAACCGTTTCGATTTTGATCTTTTCTTGGAGGGGAGTGGGGAAGGGAGCAAGAATTGCATGTGGGTTTTTGTTGCTTCTTGAGATGTTTTGTTTTCTCGATTGGGAGTTGGCGGTGATTTGCCCCTCTATTTCGTCTACTTGCTCGCGGGCTCTTCTTCCGAAGTTCATTGTATGTTTACATCGGTACGCTTCTTCAGATTGGGTCGAAGAAATCGATTTTGGTTTTTCAGTATTAACCCGCTTTCCTTCCTTTTTCTTTCACGCTATAATGCAATCTCTTTACTTCCTTGTGTTATTTACATGGTCGAACACAAAATGTTCGACATATGATGATTTGGCAAGATCGTAATTGCGGTTGCTAGGTATTCAATTGCGCTTTTTCATGGTTCCAGTGATATGTTGGGTGTGAGCCGTATGAGCGATTTTGGTATCCCCGCGACGCTTTTTCTTTGGCATGTTTAACCTTCTGGGCTTTGCCAAAAGCCTTTCTTTGGATCATTGGATGGATTTAGTCGGAGGTTGCTAGATCACTTAAAGATGTGTGGTTTGATCATATTTTGTTGTATAATATATTAAATTCTTATGTTTGTGTTCTATATGTATTCCGATATCTGATCATTGGTTTTAACGACTGTCTGTTCTACTTTTGTTATTCTCTTGCTCTGTGTCACCTTATTCATATATGTATTTCAGAATGTGGTTAGGTATTCTTTCTCCCATTTGTGCAATCATCATAGCTTTATGCCTATTAATCTTTTGATTTGCCATTTTGACCTCACTTGATGCCTATTATTTTCAGAGACTTTCACTTTTTTTAATCTATTCAGGTGTCAACAACATAGACAATGATACTGAGAGTGTTCACTTTGTCCTGAATTAGGATGGTGGCTATCAAAATGTGAATTCCAAGTATTTTTTAGTTTTCACTTTGGTTAACTATTACCACGAAAATCAACTACCACTTGCTATATCAATTACTTGATAATTATTCCATGAGTTGCAGAATAAATCAAATCATGGATTCGTTCCATTCCTCGTTCTTTCAGCCTAACTGAACATGAGTTACCTATGTGACCAAAATGTATCATGGTTATGAACTGCTGGAAGATTGGAACTTGACTAGTCGAGAGAAAGTGAGTCTATTAGTTACCATTTCTTTCATTTCATTTTATGATTATTGTCCTTCCGCTATCTTCCCTTCTTCTATTGTCAAATAAAAAAGTCTCCTCTACTCATCGTGAACTTGTTCTACATCACATGTGTAGCTGACATATCATAATTGTGGTATGATTATTTGGTAAAAGTGGTATCTAAGAAATGTTTCATATGCATAGAAAGGCTTTTCTAACTTGATCTATATATGAGTGTTTCTGTGCATTGGAATGCATAATGTTTTTTAAAGATGATTTATTAAACTAGATAATCTAGCATGGATGAGTAGTATGCAAGCTTGATGGTAGCAACCGTAGCATTTGGAAATTCAGAAGTTTAGAGTTTACCGTTATACCAAGGTAAGATTGCTTCTTTACAACTTGGAAGACTAGGGTTAGAGTCATGGAAACAACTTATTTAAATATTTAAAAGTAAGACTACGTACATTGACCCTCCCTAGACCCGTATTGGAGGCTTCATATTTAAAGATAAGGTTACATACATTGATCTTCCCTAGACCCCTCAATGGCGAGTTGTTAGTCGGTAATCAATCTGGAGCGACTTGGGCGAGGACTGGGCCGGCGAGTCGCCAATCGAGAATCGATCTGGAGTGACTCGGGCGAGGACTGGGATATGCATGTGATGCACATGTGGAGTGGAATCATTTGTAAAGCAAGAAATGACTAGGAGCAATTCATATCTTATCAATGTTACTATGCGATGCAAATAGTTGTGGATTTTTGGCCCACAAATCATCTCTAGTGTCGACCAAAAGAAAAAATAACTCATATCTTTACGTCAGGTAGAGATGCATGCATGCATGCATTTGAAATTTGGCTTTCAGATGCATGCATTCAATTCTAACACTCATTTGGCTTTCAGATGCATGCATTCAATTCTAGCACTCAAAAGAAGAGACTATGATTAATCATACCAATTGTAAACCAAAAAAAAGGAAATACTCTGATTATTGCGAAGAATTTGCATTTATTCGAAATTATTTTAAGAGGAGATGTTAGTGTATTGTTGGAATAAGCTAACACTAATCTTCATTAACGAATCAAAAGGGAAGCTTTCCGTAAGTACGTGCATGCATGCATAAGGTTGATTGACACCATGCAATATACTAATCGTTTTACTTGAGAGAAAAAAAGGGGAGGGATTAAATAACATGGTTTATGTCTCCTCTCAGATGGCCTCATCGATGCCAATGATCAAAGTAATAATGCATCTCAATATCGCGTTCGATTTCTTCATTATTGAATGCACCAACACTCAAACATTATGAATCTTATCTATACCTCTCTCTTACAACTCATGCTTCATCGTATATACACAACTTAATTTGTCTCGGACCCAATTTCCCAGTCAAGATGAAAAGGAGTTGTCAGCAAAGATGCTCGACTGCACATATTATTTTGTCATGAAACAATGGAAAGGGATAGGAGAAACGTGCATGTAACAACATCTGAGAGGAGCACAAAATAATCACATAAAAGTGGAGGGAACGGGCGCCACCCAGCCCGTTGACCCATGAAACCAAGCTGGTTTTGGAGGCAATCATTGAAGAACTGAGTCGAACGAGGAGGAGGAACTCGATGTTCCTCCCATCAAATGTATGGAAGTGGAACGTCGGTGGTGTGGTTGTTGACTAGAACGAGAAAGAGGAGGAGAAGCTTAAAAGAGATATAGTTAACGGCGTTTCTTTTAATTGTGCATTTAGCTAGATCCAAACAGAAGAGCGGATCAGCTCATGTCTGCTGGATCTCGATCCGTAACCATCGAATGAAATGATCCGACCCGTTTAATTTGACTGGCGGAATTATGGGTCGAGTATACAGACCCGCTAGCAAGTCGGGTCGGATCTAAACACAACTTTAAACGTTTTAGGGGGGCTGAGGCAGTGAATAAGGTTTCTGTGAAATATTTAGCTTGTTTGGGGATCTAAACACAACTTTTAACGATTAGTTGGTCTTCATACTTGTGTCATTATCCTAAATTAGGTTTGCTGTGAAATATTTAGCTTGTTTGGGGAAACAATCAAAGATCATCATACGAGGTTGTTTCTCGTTTGAGAGATGCATTGCGTGTGCTTGAGCTGTCCGAGATGTCTAGGGTTTGATATGTTTTTGTGGTGTATGGTGACTTGTTATTTTGTTTCTTTTCATGTAGATATCTGTTTATAATTCGTTTGCATCCTCTTTTTTTTCAGATCTGAAAGTGAAATCACTTGGTCCTTGGATGTTTCTGCTTCTGTTTCTTGTCGTTCCGAACTTGGCTCAGTCCCAGATACTCTTCCAGGTAGAGATAAATAGATCCATTTCTTTCCTTCGTCCTTCATCGCGTTTACAGTAAAAGAAACGAATACGTTGCAGGGCTTCAACTGGGAGTCGTGGAGGCAACAAGGCGGTTGGTATAACTTCTTGAAAGACAAAGTCTCTGATATAGCCAACGCTGGAGTCACCCACGTCTGGCTGCCTCCGCCCTCGCACTCTGTCGGCGTTCAAGGTCGTTCCGTGATTCGTATTTGCCGTCGTGATCACTCTCACATGTTGACCGAGTCGGCCTTGGTCTAAACTATTCTGTGACACTTCTCCTCTCAGGTTACATGCCGGGGCGGCTCTACGACTTGGGTGCTTCCAAGTATGGGAATCAGGATGAGTTGAAGGCGCTGATCGGCGCTTTCCACGACAAGGGAGTCAAATGCGTGGCCGACATCGTCATCAACCATCGTTGCGCAGACAAGCAAGACGGGAGAGGCATATGGTGCATCTTCGAAGGCGGAACCGATGATGCCCGCCTCGACTGGGGTCCACACATGATCTGTAGGGACGACACACAGTACTCCGACGGCACCGGCAACCTCGACACCGGCGAGGGCTTCGCGGCGGCTCCCGACATCGACCACCTCAACACGCAGGTCCAGCGTGAGCTCACGGACTGGCTGAATTGGCTCAAGACTGACATCGGCTTCGACGGGTGGAGGCTTGACTTTGCCAAGGGTTACTCCTCAAGCATCGCCAAGATCTACGTCGAACAGACGCAGCCAAACTTCGTGGTGGCTGAGATCTGGAATTCATTAGCTTACGGAAACGATGGGAAGCCAGCATACGATCAGAACGGCAACCGCCAAGGGCTGGTTAATTGGGTTCAGCAGGTCGGAGGCCCAGCGACGGCCTTCGATTTCACCACAAAGGGAATACTACAAGCTGCCGTGGAAGGTGAACTGTGGAGGATGCGTGATCCCCAGGGGAAGGCGCCCGGCATGATGGGGTGGTGGCCGGAGAAGGCTATCACCTTCGTCGACAACCACGATACCGGTTCGACGCAAAGGTTGTGGCCTTTTCCTTCTGATAAGGTCATGCAAGGCTACGCTTATATACTCACGCATCCGGGAGTCCCTTCCATCGTAAGTATGCTTCTGCCTAACATTCGATTCAAATAGTTTCACAGCCTGACGATTATATGTTCGTGCGTGCAGTTCTACGACCACATGTTCGACTGGGGATTGAAGGAGAAGATAACTCGGTTGGCTAAAACCAGAACACGAAATGGAATTCATTCGGGTAGCGCTCTCAACATTCTGGCCTCTGATGCTGACCTCTACATGGCAATGATCGATGGGAAGATATTGACAAAGCTAGGCTCGAGATACGACGTGGGGAATCTCGTTCCTTCCAACTTCCACGTCGTTGCCTCTGGCAATGACTACTGCGTGTGGGAGAAGAGATGAAGATGATGATGAATCATGGAAGAGACTTTTCGCTTTCTCGTATGTGTTGTAAGTAAGAAAAAAATATCGTGTTCCCACATGTACATTTATCCATCCTGCTTGAGAAAAGTTATAGAAATGCTATTTTATATAATTTGATGGTTTAATGATTCGCTTACTGCACAGCTGACTTGTGTTGACCAGCAACCTGTTGTATAATTTTTATGGTAAAACCTGTAGATGAGTTGGCCACAGTACATATTAGTTCTAGATGATTATTGATTATGTTATTTTCTTCTGCTGAGTGCAGCTTTTTTCAATTATTCAGTGTTCTGAGCACATTCTGAAATTGTGAAGACGTCTTGTTCCATTGTCGTAGTATAAAATATTTCAGCATACAATGTCTAGTTCTACAAAATATGCTGATCCTGCGTTTCAGGGAGTTGGACACAAAGTGTATCCTTATAAGAAATGTTATAAAATGCACCATTTGGGCAAGTTATTGTCACTATTGGTTGCACAAATTTTTTAGCTGTTCTTTTACTCTTCAAATAGTTTTTTTTGTAGTATCTTTTATTTTTTTAATGTGAGCATTTACTTAACACCACATAGAGGAACAGAAATATGGCGTATTGAGAACTTTCAACCAGTGCCTATACCAAACTCTGATTATGGTAAATTCTACTCTGGAGATTCATACATAATTTTACAGGTAATTTTTTGTTATCTTCTCATTATTTTTCTTTCTTTGCCTGAGAACTGTTGCTAGATTTATGTCATATCTAAAACAGATCCACATGGATGATATTATTTTGATCATTAAAAGTTTAATTAGGATTAATTTTGATATTTTTACTGGTGCCTTTGCTATTTAATATTAACAAGTTATTAAGCATATAGGAATTTTCATAGATACAGTATTGCCAAACTTGATCCATTATAGCCCACGGATAGTGCAATCATAAAAGATTCCCAAAAGGTGATCCATATCCATTACTACATTAGTTTCATATGTAAAAAGGAAATATACTAAATAATTATATTAATTTGATAAAAGATATGTATGATATAATGATTTGTAGTATTAGGATTGTACGTTAGTAATAAACAAATGTTCTTGTCATAGGTGGAAAATATCCCCATGATTTATGTTATGTCATGCATCGCATTTTAGGTTAAGAAGAATCATGACCAAATACATGAAATATAATCTTTGAAATACTATTAAAAAATAAGGATGTATTTTAAATAGATGAATAAAAAAATATTGTAATATTTTAGTTATCTTGGATGCATCATTCGACAAAAAAAAAAATAATATTTTTAAAAGTGCTGGGATTAAAAAATTAATATTTTTCGAAGGTTAGAAATAAGATTTAATAAAATAAAAGATTAAAAAATAAATAAATATTGCTCTAATAGAGAATAAAATGAAAAAAATATATCATGTAACAAAATATTCAAAGAAAACTAGTATTTATTGTGGTTAGATGATGCAAGTTGATTAGGATTAATAAGGTGAGAAGAGTGAGTTCACTAGGAACAATAAAAAAAAATTATTTATATAGAGTTCAACAATTCGAAGGAAAAATAAGGTTGTTATATAGAGGTGAGGTAATAATGACGAGACTCCCATGAGTCTTTCTTGACTACTCCAACCCTAGAGTTGGTGAAAAACTTTCAAATCATGTAGTAAATCAAGATAACTATACGCAAACGATTGAGGGTTAGTGACCAATGATTGTATTATAGGCGAATAAAATATCGAATGACTAGAAATTTTATCTTCATAATTTTAGAGAAATCATCAAATCCAAAAGTAATATACAAATCTAGGGAGTTATGGAATCTCACTAAAGCCAATGAGTATAGAGGAGATCAGTTGGAAGTCATTTACGCTTAACCCCGATCTTTAAGAAAGCATCATAGTATATGATATGTTGGCAGAACTTCCCGTGTCTACTAAAATTCTTTTTATCATTACATTGGTGATCTTGAGGTGACCACCATAGCATCATTATGATGAGGATCAATGTGCTCAATCTCTTCTTCCTTAAACACAATCGGAGGATCTCCTAAGGGGCAAAATCTTTTATATGGAGGGTCCCTGACATAATTATTTTTGGATGTGGAATTGGTTCTCTAAATATGGGTCCACCTAACACTCAATTGAGCTTTGCGGGAAAGGCTCTCGCACCTTATGTAAGTAATGGTTAATCTTCCCCTTCTAGATGAGCTCCTTGATCTATAATTTTAAATCATAATAATCTTTTGTGTCATGCCCATAATCTTGATATGAGTAATAGTATTTTGAATGGCTTAGACGAGTTGAAGGATCCCGTTAAGAGTGGCGGGTGTGAAGAAACCTCTTCTCTTTTATCTGCACGAACACTTCGGTATGCAACGTATTTAGTGGCGTAAAATCTCTACAAGGGGGTGCCCAATCAAGCCTTGGTTTGTCATTATAGGGGGCACTCCAAATTGCCCACTCATGAACTCCTCTCCTTGAGGCTTTCTTAGGTTCAGAGTTCCTTTTTCCTATAATTATGGATTATACTATGATATAACGATTGGTCTCCTGCAGGAGCTCTAGAAAAATGGTCAGCAGTTGTATGATAACTAAATAAAAGAACTTCAAAAGTTGATAATTGTCGATATAAGCGTTAATCAGAACAGATGGATTTAGGTGAGCCACCGGTCTAACTTCATCATGAAATCTTTTTGTATAACTAGCGAGGAACTCCTTGTTCATTTGTTGAAATTCTAAGAGCAAGATAGTTGGTTTCTCTTAGAAATAGTTGGTTTCTTTAGTATCTTATAGCAAATAAAATTAAACTAAATCTCTTTTACTAGTTATCCAAAAGATGAGATGAATTTAGGTGAAAACTTTGAAAACCATTTCCTTGCTACACCGCTAAGAGTGGTTGGAAAAGTTTAGCACATAAAAGAGTTGCCACCTAAAATAATGTCAGCCTTGGAAGTTGGAATAGACTCTTCCATGCTCTTGACAATTGGGGACTTAAGATAGGTGTCAATTTCAGGTTACTTTTCCTGTCTTATATCTCTTTTAATATTCTCGAGCCATTGACCTTAGCATCCTAGTCTGGTTGAGGAGGTGGAACTTTTAGGGGGTGAATTAGAGAGCAAATTTCTGGTTGTGGCTCGACCATCGGTGGGCCTGACTCTGCCATCATGCTAGGGGTAAGGATGAGTGGAAGCACTAGAGTAAGGAAATGAGGGGTATGGGGATTTTAATGTGTTCCTTACTACAATAATTAGGTTCGTTAGGAGAGATATAGAGCAAGAGACTAGAATACCCCTATCAAGAACTAGACTTGCTAAGTTAGACTATAAAACGTACTAATAGGAATGGTGATAGTTTGGGCAAATGGAGCTGCAGGTTGGAAAAGAGGTGGGTTAATTGGTGGATCCTAGAATAGTCAGCAAAAAAGTTGGCAATTAGAAAGTTATAGGATAGGAGTATGATCAAACCCTTGGAGAACCGAAACCAAGGGGTTTGATAAAGGAGCATTCGACGCCATCGAGCTCGGCCCTCTTGGATCGTTAAGTATATTTAATTGGTTAGCCTCATCCGAGTTTGACTTTAATGGTCTCGTAAAATTTTCTCGAGACATGCTTAGCATCCCTCCTTCTAATACTAATCTATTAAGTCAGATTTTGATTGTCCAAGTTGGAGAGATGAGTCAAATCCAACTAAGGCTTATTCCAAGATTATCTAGTTTTTTACTTAAGATTCGATGATGCATAATCTTGCAAGACTAAGTTAGGGATATTTTCGAAAATGATTTTTTCGATAATCAAATCAGTTCCCAAGGTTAAAAAGCCTAAGACTATTCAGATCAAACGGATTGGGCAAATTAATCAACAAGACAAAAAAGGTGAATTTTCAAAATGTATATCTTGGGAGTCTCTTTTATAAGTGGTTTGGGAATCATTACATTCAAGATCATTGGGCATTAAGAAACCATGTATGATTAATTAAGTTTATATGTCTTCCAATTCGACTATCACTTGTCGATAGAACGATAAGTTATTAGGAGGATCAACTTGTTAACTAGGTTTTGACTTGTCAATGTCTTCCAAACATAACATGTACCTTAATCTATATTAAGTGGATTGGGTTGATTTAAGAGTTTAGTAATCAATTATCGGCTTAAATTCAGGTATATCATATTAAAATTAGATTAGACTCAAATTTGGTTCATTATCCAAACACTAAAATGCTTTAGCAGCTTAAATCATTTTCAATCATATCGTTAGAACACACTGCATCATCTCTTTATAGTGTAATAAAAATAATAACCAAAATTCTGATCCAAAATAATTTTCTTACAGGGGACATCATTGCACCAATAGAAAATAAAAATAAGAAATAGCTTATCCCAGCATGTAACAACTGCTTCAATGCAATCATATATATATATATATATATGTATATATATATATATGTATGTATGTATGTATATATATATATATATATATGTATGTATGTATATATATGATCTGTAGGGAGCCGGAGAGCCGAGGAGCACGACGCAGGCGGGCAGGCCGCGCAGGCGTGGTCTCGGGTGGCGTAAAGCCGGAGAGCCGAGGCAGGCCGCGCAGGTGTGGTCTCGGGTGGCGTAAAGCCGGAGAGCCGAGGCAGGCCGCGCAGGTGTGGTCTCGGGTGGCGTAAAGCCGGAGAGCCGAGGAGCACGATGCAGGCGGGCCGCGCAGGCGTGGTCTCGGGTGGCGTAAAGCCGAAGAGCACGGTGCAGGCGGGCAGGCCGCGCAGGCGTGGTCTCGGGTGGCGTAAAGCCGAAGAGCCGAGGAGCACGACGCAGGCGGGCCGCGCAGGCGTGGTCTCGGGTGGCGTAAAGCCGGAGAGCCGAGGAGCACGATGCAGGCGGGCAGGCCGCGCAGGCGTGGTCTCGGGTGGCGTAAAGCCGGAGAGCCGAGGAGCACGACGCAGGCGGGCAGGCCGCGCAGGCGTGGTCTCGGGTGGCGTAAAGCCGGAGAGCCGAGGAGCACGACGCAGGCGGGCAGGCCGCGCAGGCGTGGTCTCGGGTGGCGTAAAGCCGGAGAGCCGAGGAGCACGACGCAGGCGGGCAGGCCGCGCAGGCGTGGTCTCGGGTGGCGTAAAGCCGGAGAGCCGAGTAGCACGACGCAGGCGGGCAGGCCGCGCAGGCATGGTCTCGGGTGGCGTAAAGCCGGAGAGCCGAGGCATTCGGCGCAGGCAGGCTGCGACCGAGGGGTTGCTGCTCAGGCGGGCAGGCCGCGCTGAGGTGGGCTCGGCGCAGGCAGGCTGCGCAAGGGGCCGAGGTAGCGTAGTGCTTGCTGCGCATGGGGCTCAGGGGCCGAGGCAGCGTGTTGGCTGAGCATGAGGCCGAGTGGCCGAGGCAGCGAGGCCGCTTGCTGGCTGCGAACGAGGCCGAGGGGCCGAGGCAGCGTGTTGGCTGCGCATGAGGCCGAGTGGCCGAGGCAGCGAGGCTGCGTGCTGGCTGCGCACGAGGCCGAGTGGCCGAGGCAGCGAGGCAGCAAGGCAGCGTGTTTGCATGAGGCCGAGTGGCCGAGGCAGCGAGGCTGCTTGCTGGCTGCGCATGGGCCAAGTCTCTCAAGCGACGCCATATCTCTCCTTATGCATGGGCCAAGTCTCTCAGGCGACGCCATATCTCTCCTTATGCATGCTGTGGCCGAGGAGCTACTTGTGCATGCATAGAGGAAGTCTCGGGCAAGCCGTGGCCGAGGAGGTCTCGGGTAGGCTGTGGCCGAGGAGCTCTCGGGCATGCTATGGCCGAGGAGGTCTCGGGTAGACTGTGGCCGAGGTGTTCGGCGCGGGCAGGCTGGTCGCGCGCGTGGGACCGAGGGGTCGAGGCGCTTGTGGCCGAGCAGCCGAGACGCGCGGGCTGGTCGCGCGCGTGGGACCGAGGAGCCGAGGCGCGCGGGATGGCCGCGCGCGTGGGGCCGAGTGGCCGAGACGCTCGGCGCGGTCGGGCTGGCCGCGCGCATGGGACGCGGGCGGTTTGGCCGCGCGCGTGGGACGCGGGCGGTTTGGCCGCGCGTGAGGCGTGCGGGTTAGCCGCGCGTGAGGCGTGCGGGTTGGCCGCGCGCGTGGGACCGAGGGGCCCAGGCGGTGGGATGGCCGCGCGCGTGGGGCCGAGTGGCCGAGACGCTCGGCGCGTTCGGGCTGGCCGCGCGCGTGGGACGCGGGCGGTTTGGCCGCGCGTGAGGCGCGCGGGTTGGCGCGACCCACGCATCCCTTGCTTGCTTGCTTGCTTGACGAAAGCGCGAAGCAGAGCTACGGGACGGACCCCACGTCTGGAGGAAATGGACCATAAATGTAAGGCTGTGGAGAGGAGAAAGACATCTCAGAGTGCGAGAACGAGCAGTGTCAGTGGTGAAGAAAAGAAGAAGGGAAGAAGATTACGGTGCTATTATGCTCTTCGTCTCCGATCTTCCTCGCTCGAGCCTCTTCGCACCCTCGAAAGGCACGATCTTTTCTTGTTCCTGTTCCCCCTTTGATTGCTCAACCGTTTCGATTTTGATCTTTTCTTGGAGGGGAGTGGGGAAGGGAGCAAGAATTGCATGTGGGTTTTTGTTGCTTCTTGAGATGTTTTGTTTTCTCGATTGGGAGTTGGCGGTGATTTGCCCCTCTATTTCGTCTACTTGCTCGCGGGCTCTTCTTCCGAAGTTCATTGTATGTTTACATCGGTACGCTTCTTCAGATTGGGTCGAAGAAATCGATTTTGGTTTTTCAGTATTAACCCGCTTTCCTTCCTTTTTCTTTCACGCTATAATGCAATCTCTTTACTTCCTTGTGTTATTTACATGGTCGAACACAAAATGTTCGACATATGATGATTTGGCAAGATCGTAATTGCGGTTGCTAGGTATTCAATTGCGCTTTTTCATGGTTCCAGTGATATGTTGGGTGTGAGCCGTATGAGCGATTTTGGTATCCCCGCGACGCTTTTTCTTTGGCATGTTTAACCTTCTGGGCTTTGCCAAAAGCCTTTCTTTGGATCATTGGATGGATTTAGTCGGAGGTTGCTAGATCACTTAAAGATGTGTGGTTTGATCATATTTTGTTGTATAATATATTAAATTCTTATGTTTGTGTTCTATATGTATTCCGATATCTGATCATTGGTTTTAACGACTGTCTGTTCTACTTTTGTTATTCTCTTGCTCTGTGTCACCTTATTCATATATGTATTTCAGAATGTGGTTAGGTATTCTTTCTCCCATTTGTGCAATCATCATAGCTTTATGCCTATTAATCTTTTGATTTGCCATTTTGACCTCACTTGATGCCTATTATTTTCAGAGACTTTCACTTTTTTTAATCTATTCAGGTGTCAACAACATAGACAATGATACTGAGAGTGTTCACTTTGTCCTGAATTAGGATGGTGGCTATCAAAATGTGAATTCCAAGTATTTTTTAGTTTTCACTTTGGTTAACTATTACCACGAAAATCAACTACCACTTGCTATATCAATTACTTGATAATTATTCCATGAGTTGCAGAATAAATCAAATCATGGATTCGTTCCATTCCTCGTTCTTTCAGCCTAACTGAACATGAGTTACCTATGTGACCAAAATGTATCATGGTTATGAACTGCTGGAAGATTGGAACTTGACTAGTCGAGAGAAAGTGAGTCTATTAGTTACCATTTCTTTCATTTCATTTTATGATTATTGTCCTTCCGCTATCTTCCCTTCTTCTATTGTCAAATAAAAAAGTCTCCTCTACTCATCGTGAACTTGTTCTACATCACATGTGTAGCTGACATATCATAATTGTGGTATGATTATTTGGTAAAAGTGGTATCTAAGAAATGTTTCATATGCATAGAAAGGCTTTTCTAACTTGATCTATATATGAGTGTTTCTGTGCATTGGAATGCATAATGTTTTTTAAAGATGATTTATTAAACTAGATAATCTAGCATGGATGAGTAGTATGCAAGCTTGATGGTAGCAACCGTAGCATTTGGAAATTCAGAAGTTTAGAGTTTACCGTTATACCAAGGTAAGATTGCTTCTTTACAACTTGGAAGACTAGGGTTAGAGTCATGGAAACAACTTATTTAAATATTTAAAAGTAAGACTACGTACATTGACCCTCCCTAGACCCGTATTGGAGGCTTCATATTTAAAGATAAGGTTACATACATTGATCTTCCCTAGACCCCTCAATGGCGAGTTGTTAGTCGGTAATCAATCTGGAGCGACTTGGGCGAGGACTGGGCCGGCGAGTCGCCAATCGAGAATCGATCTGGAGTGACTCGGGCGAGGACTGGGATATGCATGTGATGCACATGTGGAGTGGAATCATTTGTAAAGCAAGAAATGACTAGGAGCAATTCATATCTTATCAATGTTACTATGCGATGCAAATAGTTGTGGATTTTTGGCCCACAAATCATCTCTAGTGTCGACCAAAAGAAAAAATAACTCATATCTTTACGTCAGGTAGAGATGCATGCATGCATGCATTTGAAATTTGGCTTTCAGATGCATGCATTCAATTCTAACACTCATTTGGCTTTCAGATGCATGCATTCAATTCTAGCACTCAAAAGAAGAGACTATGATTAATCATACCAATTGTAAACCAAAAAAAAGGAAATACTCTGATTATTGCGAAGAATTTGCATTTATTCGAAATTATTTTAAGAGGAGATGTTAGTGTATTGTTGGAATAAGCTAACACTAATCTTCATTAACGAATCAAAAGGGAAGCTTTCCGTAAGTACGTGCATGCATGCATAAGGTTGATTGACACCATGCAATATACTAATCGTTTTACTTGAGAGAAAAAAAGGGGAGGGATTAAATAACATGGTTTATGTCTCCTCTCAGATGGCCTCATCGATGCCAATGATCAAAGTAATAATGCATCTCAATATCGCGTTCGATTTCTTCATTATTGAATGCACCAACACTCAAACATTATGAATCTTATCTATACCTCTCTCTTACAACTCATGCTTCATCGTATATACACAACTTAATTTGTCTCGGACCCAATTTCCCAGTCAAGATGAAAAGGAGTTGTCAGCAAAGATGCTCGACTGCACATATTATTTTGTCATGAAACAATGGAAAGGGATAGGAGAAACGTGCATGTAACAACATCTGAGAGGAGCACAAAATAATCACATAAAAGTGGAGGGAACGGGCGCCACCCAGCCCGTTGACCCATGAAACCAAGCTGGTTTTGGAGGCAATCATTGAAGAACTGAGTCGAACGAGGAGGAGGAACTCGATGTTCCTCCCATCAAATGTATGGAAGTGGAACGTCGGTGGTGTGGTTGTTGACTAGAACGAGAAAGAGGAGGAGAAGCTTAAAAGAGATATAGTTAACGGCGTTTCTTTTAATTGTGCATTTAGCTAGATCCAAACAGAAGAGCGGATCAGCTCATGTCTGCTGGATCTCGATCCGTAACCATCGAATGAAATGATCCGACCCGTTTAATTTGACTGGCGGAATTATGGGTCGAGTATACAGACCCGCTAGCAAGTCGGGTCGGATCTAAACACAACTTTAAACGTTTTAGGGGGGCTGAGGCAGTGAATAAGGTTTCTGTGAAATATTTAGCTTGTTTGGGGATCTAAACACAACTTTTAACGATTAGTTGGTCTTCATACTTGTGTCATTATCCTAAATTAGGTTTGCTGTGAAATATTTAGCTTGTTTGGGGAAACAATCAAAGATCATCATACGAGGTTGTTTCTCGTTTGAGAGATGCATTGCGTGTGCTTGAGCTGTCCGAGATGTCTAGGGTTTGATATGTTTTTGTGGTGTATGGTGACTTGTTATTTTGTTTCTTTTCATGTAGATATCTGTTTATAATTCGTTTGCATCCTCTTTTTTTTCAGATCTGAAAGTGAAATCACTTGGTCCTTGGATGTTTCTGCTTCTGTTTCTTGTCGTTCCGAACTTGGCTCAGTCCCAGATACTCTTCCAGGTAGAGATAAATAGATCCATTTCTTTCCTTCGTCCTTCATCGCGTTTACAGTAAAAGAAACGAATACGTTGCAGGGCTTCAACTGGGAGTCGTGGAGGCAACAAGGCGGTTGGTATAACTTCTTGAAAGACAAAGTCTCTGATATAGCCAACGCTGGAGTCACCCACGTCTGGCTGCCTCCGCCCTCGCACTCTGTCGGCGTTCAAGGTCGTTCCGTGATTCGTATTTGCCGTCGTGATCACTCTCACATGTTGACCGAGTCGGCCTTGGTCTAAACTATTCTGTGACACTTCTCCTCTCAGGTTACATGCCGGGGCGGCTCTACGACTTGGGTGCTTCCAAGTATGGGAATCAGGATGAGTTGAAGGCGCTGATCGGCGCTTTCCACGACAAGGGAGTCAAATGCGTGGCCGACATCGTCATCAACCATCGTTGCGCAGACAAGCAAGACGGGAGAGGCATATGGTGCATCTTCGAAGGCGGAACCGATGATGCCCGCCTCGACTGGGGTCCACACATGATCTGTAGGGACGACACACAGTACTCCGACGGCACCGGCAACCTCGACACCGGCGAGGGCTTCGCGGCGGCTCCCGACATCGACCACCTCAACACGCAGGTCCAGCGTGAGCTCACGGACTGGCTGAATTGGCTCAAGACTGACATCGGCTTCGACGGGTGGAGGCTTGACTTTGCCAAGGGTTACTCCTCAAGCATCGCCAAGATCTACGTCGAACAGACGCAGCCAAACTTCGTGGTGGCTGAGATCTGGAATTCATTAGCTTACGGAAACGATGGGAAGCCAGCATACGATCAGAACGGCAACCGCCAAGGGCTGGTTAATTGGGTTCAGCAGGTCGGAGGCCCAGCGACGGCCTTCGATTTCACCACAAAGGGAATACTACAAGCTGCCGTGGAAGGTGAACTGTGGAGGATGCGTGATCCCCAGGGGAAGGCGCCCGGCATGATGGGGTGGTGGCCGGAGAAGGCTGTCACCTTCGTCGACAACCACGATACCGGTTCGACGCAAAGGTTGTGGCCTTTTCCTTCTGATAAGGTCATGCAAGGCTACGCTTATATACTCACGCATCCGGGAGTCCCTTCCATCGTAAGTATGCTTCTGCCTAACATTCGATTCAAATAGTTTCACAGCCTGACGATTATATGTTCGTGCGTGCAGTTCTACGACCACATGTTCGACTGGGGATTGAAGGAGAAGATAACTCGGTTGGCTAAAACCAGAACACGAAATGGAATTCATTCGGGTAGCGCTCTCAACATTCTGGCCTCTGATGCTGACCTCTACATGGCAATGATCGATGGGAAGATATTGACAAAGCTAGGCTCGAGATACGACGTGGGGAATCTCGTTCCTTCCAACTTCCACGTCGTTGCCTCTGGCAATGACTACTGCGTGTGGGAGAAGAGATGAAGATGATGATGAATCATGGAAGAGACTTTTCGCTTTCTCGTATGTGTTGTAAGTAAGAAAAAAATATCGTGTTCCCACATGTACATTTATCCATCCTGCTTGAGAAAAGTTATAGAAATGCTATTTTATATAATTTGATGGTTTAATGATTCGCTTACTGCACAGCTGACTTGTGTTGACCAGCAACCTGTTGTATAATTTTTATGGTAAAACCTGTAGATGAGTTGGCCACAGTACATATTAGTTCTAGATGATTATTGATTATGTTATTTTCTTCTGCTGAGTGCAGCTTTTTTCAATTATTCAGTGTTCTGAGCACATTCTGAAATTGTGAAGACGTCTTGTTCCATTGTCGTAGTATAAAATATTTCAGCATACAATGTCTAGTTCTACAAAATATGCTGATCCTGCGTTTCAGGGAGTTGGACACAAAGTGTATCCTTATAAGAAATGTTATAAAATGCACCATTTGGGCAAGTTATTGTCACTATTGGTTGCACAAATTTTTTAGCTGTTCTTTTACTCTTCAAATAGTTTTTTTTGTAGTATCTTTTATTTTTTTAATGTGAGCATTTACTTAACACCACATAGAGGAACAGAAATATGGCGTATTGAGAACTTTCAACCAGTGCCTATACCAAACTCTGATTATGGTAAATTCTACTCTGGAGATTCATACATAATTTTACTGGTAATTTTTTGTTATCTTCTCATTATTTTTCTTTCTTTGCCTGAGAACTGTTGCTAGATTTATGTCATATCTAAAACAGATCCACATGGATGATATTATTTTGATCATTAAAAGTTTAATTAGGATTAATTTTGATATTTTTACTGGTGCCTTTGCTATTTAATATTAACAAGTTATTAAGCATATAGGAATTTTCATAGATACAGTATTGCCAAACTTGATCCATTATAGCCCACGGATAGTGCAATCATAAAAGATTCCCAAAAGGTGATCCATATCCATTACTACATTAGTTTCATATGTAAAAAGGAAATATACTAAATAATTATATTAATTTGATAAAAGATATGTATGATATAATGATTTGTAGTATTAGGATTGTACGTTAGTAATAAACAAATGTTCTTGTCATAGGTGGAAAATATCCCCATGATTTATGTTATGTCATGCATCGCATTTTAGGTTAAGAAGAATCATGACCAAATACATGAAATATAATCTTTGAAATACTATTAAAAAATAAGGATGTATTTTAAATAGATGAATAAAAAAATATTGTAATATTTTAGTTATCTTGGATGCATCATTCGACAAAAAAAAAAAATAATATTTTTAAAAGTGCTGGGATTAAAAAATTAATATTTTTCGAAGGTTAGAAATAAGATTTAATAAAATAAAAGATTAAAAAATAAATAAATATTGCTCTAATAGAGAATAAAATGAAAAAAATATATCATGTAACAAAATATTCAAAGAAAACTAGTATTTATTGTGGTTAGATGATGCAAGTTGATTAGGATTAATAAGGTGAGAAGAGTGAGTTCACTAGGAACAATAAAAAAAAATTATTTATATAGAGTTCAACAATTCGAAGGAAAAATAAGGTTGTTATATAGAGGTGAGGTAATAATGACGAGACTCCCATGAGTCTTTCTTGACTACTCCAACCCTAGAGTTGGTGAAAAACTTTCAAATCATGTAGTAAATCAAGATAATTATACGCAAACGATTGAGGGTTAGTGACCAATGATTGTATTATAGGCGAATAAAATATCGAATGACTAGAAATTTTATCTTCATAATTTTAGAGAAATCATCAAATCCAAAAGTAATATACAAATCTAGGGAGTTATGGAATCTCACTAAAGCCAATGAGTATAGAGGAGATCAGTTGGAAGTCATTTACGCTTAACCCCGATCTTTAAGAAAGCATCATAGTATATGATATGTTGGCAGAACTTCCCGTGTCTACTAAAATTCTTTTTATCATTACATTGGTGATCTTGAGGTGACCACCATAGCATCATTATGATGAGGATCAATGTGCTCAATCTCTTCTTCCTTAAACACAATCGGAGGATCTCCTAAGGGGCAAAATCTTTTATATGGAGGGTCCCTGACATAATTATTTTTGGATGTGGAATTGGTTCTCTAAATATGGGTCCACCTAACACTCAATTGAGCTTTGCGGGAAAGGCTCTCGCACCTTATGTAAGTAATGATTAAGCTTCCCCTTCTAGATGAGCTCCTTGATCTATAATTTTAAATCATAATAATCTTTTGTGTCATGCCCATAATCTTGATATGAGTAATAGTATTTTGAATGGCTTAGACGAGTTGAAGGATCCCGTTAAGAGTGGCGGGTGTGAAGAAACCTCTTCTCTTTTATCTGCACGAACACTTCGGTATGCAACGTATTTAGTGGCGTAAAATCTCTACAAGGGGGTGCCCAATCAAGCCTTGGTTTGTCATTATAGGGGGCACTCCAAATTGCCCACTCATGAACTCCTCTCCTTGAGACTTTCTTAGGTTCAGAGTTCCTTTTTCCTATAATTATGGATTATACTATGATATAACGATTGGTCTCCTGCAGGAGCTCTAGAAAAATGGTCAGCAGTTGTATGATAACTAAATAAAAGAACTTCAAAAGTTGATAATTGTCGATATAAGCGTTAATCAGAACAGATGGATTTAGGTGAGCCACCGGTCTAACTTCATCATGAAATCTTTTTGTATAACTAGCGAGGAACTCCTTGTTCATTTGTTGAAATTCTAAGAGCAAGAAAGTTGGTTTCTCTTAGAAATAGTTGGTTTCTTTAGTATCTTATAGCAAATAAAATTAAACTAAATCTCTTTTACTAGTTATCCAAAAGATGAGATGAATTTAGGTGAAAACTTTGAAAACCATTTCCTTGCTACACCGCTAAGAGTGGTTGGAAAAGTTTAGCACATAAAAGAGTTGCCACCTAAAATAATGTCAGCCTTGGAAGTTGGAATAGACTCTTCCATGCTCTTGACAATTGGGGACTTAAGATAGGTGTCAATTTCAGGTTACTTTTCCTGTCTTATATCTCTTTTAATATTCTCGAGCCATTGACCTTAGCATCCTAGTCTGGTTGAGGAGGTGGAACTTTTAGGGGGTGAATTAGAGAGCAAATTTCTGGTTGTGGCTCGACCATCGGTGGGCCTGACTCTGCCATCATGCTAGGGGTAAGGATGAGTGGAAGCACTAGAGTAAGGAAATGAGGGGTATGGGGATTTTAATGTGTTCCTTACTACAATAATTAGGTTCGTTAGGAGAGATATAGAGCAAGAGACTAGAATACCCCTATCAAGAACTAGACTTGCTAAGTTAGACTATAAAACGTACTAATAGGAATGGTGATAGTTTGGGCAAATGGAGCTGCAGGTTGGAAAAGAGGTGGGTTAATTGGTGGATCCTAGAATAGTCAGCAAAAAAGTTGGCAATTAGAAAGTTATAGGATAGGAGTATGATCAAACCCTTGGAGAACCGAAACCAAGGGGTTTGATAAAGGAGCATTCGACGCCATCGAGCTCGGCCCTCTTGGATCGTTAAGTATATTTAATTGGTTAGCCTCATCCGAGTTTGACTTTAATGGTCTCGTAAAATTTTCTCGAGACATGCTTAGCATCCCTCCTTCTAATACTAATCTATTAAGTCAGATTTTGATTGTCCAAGTTGGAGAGATGAGTCAAATCCAACTAAGGCTTATTCCAAGATTATCTAGTTTTTTACTTAAGATTCGATGATGCATAATCTTGCAAGACTAAGTTAGGGATATTTTCGAAAATGATTTTTTCGATAATCAAATCAGTTCCCAAGGTTAAAAAGCCTAAGACTATTCAGATCAAACGGATTGGGCAAATTAATCAACAAGACAAAAAAGGTGAATTTTCAAAATGTATATCTTGGGAGTCTCTTTTATAAGTGGTTTGGGAATCATTACATTCAAGATCATTGGGCATTAAGAAACCATGTATGATTAATTAAGTTTATATGTCTTCCAATTCGACTATCACTTGTCGATAGAACGATAAGTTATTAGGAGGATCAACTTGTTAACTAGGTTTTGACTTGTCAATGTCTTCCAAACATAACATGTACCTTAATCTATATTAAGTGGATTGGGTTGATTTAAGAGTTTAGTAATCAATTATCGGCTTAAATTCAGGTATATCATATTAAAATTAGATTAGACTCAAATTTGGTTCATTATCCAAACACTAAAATGCTTTAGCAGCTTAAATCATTTTCAATCATATCGTTAGAACACACTGCATCATCTCTTTATAGTGTAATAAAAATAATAACCAAAATTCTGATCCAAAATAATTTTCTTACAGGGGACATCATTGCACCAATAGAAAATAAAAATAAGAAATAGCTTATCCCAGCATGTAACAACTGCTTCAATGCAATCATATATATATATATATATATGTATATATATATATGTATGTATGTATGTATATATATATATATATATATATATGTATGTATGTATGTATGTATATATATGATCTGTAGGGAGCCGGAGAGCCGAGGAGCACGACGCAGGCGGGCAGGCCGCGCAGGCGTGGTCTCGGGTGGCGTAAAGCCGGAGAGCCGAGGAGCACGACGCAGGCGGGCAGGCCGCGCAGGTGTGGTCTCGGGTGGCGTAAAGCCGGAGAGCCGAGGCAGGCCGCGCAGGTGTGGTCTCGGGTGGCGTAAAGCCGGAGAGCCGAGGAGCACGACGCAGGCGGGCAGGCCGCGTAGGTGTGGTCTCGGGTGGCGTAAAGCCGGAGAGCCGAGGCAGGCCGCGCAGGTGTGGTCTCGGGTGGCGTAAAGCCGGAGAGCCGAGGAGCACGATGCAGGCGGGCCGCGCAGGCGTGGTCTCGGGTGGCGTAAAGCCGAAGAGCACGGTGCAGGCGGGCAGGCCGCGCAGGCGTGGTCTCGGGTGGCATAAAGCCGAAGAGCCGAGGAGCACGACGCAGGCGGGCCGCGCAGGCGTGGTCTCGGGTGGCGTAAAGCCGGAGAGCCGAGGAGCACGATGCAGGCGGGTAGGCCGCGCAGGCGTGGTCTCGGGTGGCGTAAAGCCGGAGAGCCGAGGAGCACGACGCAGGCGGGCAGGCCGCGCAGGCGTGGTCTCGGGTGGCGTAAAGCCGGAGAGCCGAGGAGCACGACGCAGGCGGGCAGGCCGCGCAAGCGTGGTCTCGGGTGGCGTAAAGCCGGAGAGCCGAGGAGCACAATGCAGGCGGGCAGGCCGCGCAGGCGTAGTCTCGGGTGGCGTAAAGCCGGAGAGCCGAGTAGCACGACGCAGGCGGGCAGGCCGCGCAGGCATGGTCTCAGGTGGCGTAAAGCCGGAGAGCCGAGGCATTCGGCGCAGGCAGGCTGCGACCGAGGGGTTGCTGCTCAGGCGGGCAGGCCGCGCTGAGGTGGGCTCGGCGCAGGCAGGCTGCGCAAGGGGCCGAGGTAGCGTAGTGCTTGCTGCGCATGGGGCTCAGGGGCCGAGGCAGCGTGTTGGCTGAGCATGAGGCCGAGTGGCCGAGGCAGCGAGGCCGCTTGCTGGCTGCGAACGAGGCCGAGGGGCCGAGGCAGCGTGTTGGCTGCGCATGAGGCCGAGTGGCCGAGGCAGCGAGGCTGCGTGCTGGCTGCGCACGAGGCCGAGTGGCCGAGGCAGCGAGGCAGCAAGGCAGCGTGTTTGCATGAGGCCGAGTGGCCGAGGCAGCGAGGCTGCTTGCTGGCTGCGCATGGGCCAAGTCTCTCAAACGACGCCATATCTCTCCTTATGCATGGGCCAAGTCTCTCAGGCGACGCCATATCTCTCTTTATGCATGCTGTGGCCGAGGAGCTACTTGTGCATGCATAGAGGAAGTCTCGGGCAAGCCATGGCCGAGGAGGTCTCGGGTAGGCTGTGGCCGAGGAGCTCTCGGGCATGCTATGGCCGAGGAGGTCTCGGGTAGACTGTGGCCGAGGTGTTCGGCGCGGGCAGGCTGGTCGCGCGCGTGGGACCGAGGGGTCGAGGCGCTTGTGGCCGAGCAGCCGAGACGCGCGGGCTGGTCGCGCGCGTGGGACCGAGGAGCCGAGGCGCGCGGGATGGCCGCGCGCGTGGGGCCGAGTGGCCGAGACGCTCGGCGCGGTCGGGCTGGCCGCGCGCATGGGACGCGGGCGGTTTGGCCGCGCGCTTGGGACGCGGGCGGTTTGGCCGCGCGTGAGGCGTGCGGGTTAGCCGCGCGTGAGGCGTGCGGGTTGGCCGCGCGTGAGGCGTGCGGGTTAGCCGCGCGTGAGGCGTGCGGGTTAGCCGCGCGTGAGGCGTGCGGGTTGGCCGCGCGCGTGGGACCGAGGGGCCCAGGCGGTGGGATGGCCGCGCGCGTGGGGCCGAGTGGCCGAGACGCTCGGCGCGTTCGGGCTGGCCGCGCGCGTGGGACGCGGGCGGTTTGGCCGCGCGTGAGGCGCGCGGGTTGGCGCGACCCACGCATCCCTTGCTTGCTTGCTTGCTTGACGAAAGCGCGAAGCAGAGCTACGGGACGGACCCCACGTCTGGAGGAAATGGACCATAAATGTAAGGCTGTGGAGAGGAGAAAGACATCTCAGAGTGCGAGAACGAGCAGTGTCAGTGGTGAAGAAAAGAAGAAGGGAAGAAGATTACGGTGCTATTATGCTCTTCGTCTCCGATCTTCCTCGCTCGAGCCTCTTCGCACCCTCGAAAGGCACGATCTTTTCTTGTTCCTGTTCCCCCTTTGATTGCTCAACCGTTTCGATTTTGATCTTTTCTTGGAGGGGAGTGGGGAAGGGAGCAAGAATTGCATGTGGGTTTTTGTTGCTTCTTGAGATGTTTTGTTTTCTCGATTGGGAGTTGGCGGTGATTTGCCCCTCTATTTCGTCTACTTGCTCGCGGGCTCTTCTTCCGAAGTTCATTGTATGTTTACATCGGTACGCTTCTTCAGATTGGGTCGAAGAAATCGATTTTGGTTTTTCAGTATTAACCCGCTTTCCTTCCTTTTTCTTTCACGCTATAATGCAATCTCTTTACTTCCTTGTGTTATTTACATGGTCGAACACAAAATGTTCGACATATGATGATTTGGCAAGATCGTACTTGCGGTTGCTAGGTATTCAATTGCGCTTTTTCATGGTTCCAGTGATATGTTGGGTGTGAGCCGTATGAGCGATTTTGGTATCCCCGCGACGCTTTTTCTTTGGCATGTTTAACCTTCTGGGCTTTGCCAAAAGCCTTTCTTTGGATCATTGGATGGATTTAGTCGGAGGTTGCTAGATCACTTAAAGATGTGTGGTTTGATCATATTTTGTTGTATAATATATTAAATTCTTATGTTTGTGTTCTATATGTATTCCGATATCTGATCATTGGTTTTAACGACTGTCTGTTCTACTTTTGTTATTCTCTTGCTCTGTGTCACCTTATTCATATATGTATTTCAGAATGTGGTTAGGTATTCTTTCTCCCATTTGTGCAATCATCATAGCTTTATGCCTA
This sequence comes from Musa acuminata AAA Group, assembly GCF_036884655.1. Classification (NCBI taxonomy): domain Eukaryota; kingdom Viridiplantae; phylum Streptophyta; class Magnoliopsida; order Zingiberales; family Musaceae; genus Musa; species Musa acuminata. The sequence goes on along the minus strand of NC_088330.1, from coordinate 4,014,250 downwards.
TTAATCTTTTGATTTGCCATTTTGACCTCACTTGATGCCTATTATTTTCAGAGACTTTCACTTTTTTTAATCTATTCAGGTGTCAACAACATAGACAATGATACTGAGAGTGTTCACTTTGTCCTGAATTAGGATGGTGGCTATCAAAATGTGAATTCCAAGTATTTTTTAGTTTTCACTTTGGTTAACTATTACCACGAAAATCAACTACCACTTGCTATATCAATTACTTGATAATTATTCCATGAGTTGCAGAATAAATCAAATCATGGATTCGTTCCATTCCTCGTTCTTTCAGCCTAACTGAACATGAGTTACCTATGTGACCAAAATGTATCATGGTTATGAACTGCTGGAAGATTGGAACTTGACTAGTCGAGAGAAAGTGAGTCTATTAGTTACCATTTCTTTCATTTCATTTTATGATTATTGTCCTTCCGCTATCTTCCCTTCTTCTATTGTCAAATAAAAAAGTCTCCTCTACTCATCGTGAACTTGTTCTACATCACATGTGTAGCTGACATATCATAATTGTGGTATGATTATTTGGTAAAAGTGGTATCTAAGAAATGTTTCATATGCATAGAAAGGCTTTTCTAACTTGATCTATATATGAGTGTTTCTGTGCATTGGAATGCATAATGTTTTTTAAAGATGATTTATTAAACTAGATAATCTAGCATGGATGAGTAGTATGCAAGCTTGATGGTAGCAACCGTAGCATTTGGAAATTCAGAAGTTTAGAGTTTACCGTTATACCAAGGTAAGATTGCTTCTTTACAACTTGGAAGACTAGGGTTAGAGTCATGGAAACAACTTATTTAAATATTTAAAAGTAAGACTACGTACATTGACCCTCCCTAGACCCGTATTGGAGGCTTCATATTTAAAGATAAGGTTACATACATTGATCTTCCCTAGACCCCTCAATGGCGAGTTGTTAGTCGGTAATCAATCTGGAGCGACTTGGGCGAGGACTGGGCCGGCGAGTCGCCAATCGAGAATCGATCTGGAGTGACTCGGGCGAGGACTGGGATATGCATGTGATGCACATGTGGAGTGGAATTATTTGTAAAGCAAGAAATGACTAGGAGCAATTCATATCTTATCAATGTTACTATGCGATGCAAATAGTTGTGGATTTTTGGCCCACAAATCATCTCTAGTGTCGACCAAAAGAAAAAATAACTCATATCTTTACGTCAGGTAGAGATGCATGCATGCATGCATTTGAAATTTGGCTTTCAGATGCATGCATTCAATTCTAACACTCATTTGGCTTTCAGATGTATGCATTCAATTCTAGCACTCAAAAGAAGAGACTATGATTAATCATACCAATTGTAAACCAAAAAAAAGGAAATACTCTGATTATTGCGAAGAATTTGCATTTATTCGAAATTATTTTAAGAGGAGATGTTAGTGTATTGTTGGAATAAGCTAACACTAATCTTCATTAACGAATCAAAAGGGTCTGCCCTTTTTTTACTACTGAATTATGGGGCAGATTGTTTGATGCAAATACCAGACAGTGCATGAAGGCAGTTCATTTTGTTGCAGAATACATTTATCTCTTCTTATCTGTATCTGATTTTGGTTTGCTGACAGGACTCAAGAAGTCATGTGCTTGCAAAGTTGCAGTCAGCACTGGTGGCAAATTCATCTATACGATTTTCTGTTAAGTACCCTTTCTGCTGCCCGCATAGGTTGTCCATAAATTTGAAGGTGATTTGATCTCTTGAAAATGATTAAAAATGAATTCTGGCATATTCTCTTAAGCACGGTGAACTTATGCATTACCTATAGTGTTAAATACTAAAACCATTTTTTTGTTTTTTGCATTATTTTAAGGCTGAGCGTGATTTTGCAATCTCAAGTGTTCTGGGTGAGAACCAAGCCATGACAACTACTGAAGAGGATGTTCAACATTGTGGAATATTTGACTTGGATCCATCACTGGAAAATTTTAAAGATCATCTCATTTACAGGTCAAAGAAATATGTGGAACAAAAATCATTGATTGAGAAATTCGAAGGAAGTCTTGAAGAATTTTCTCAAGGTATCAAGCATATATACTTGGTCTCTGGCTACTTGCTCCTACATCGTAGGTTATCTCAAGTTTGGATTCAACAGAGAACAAGATGCTATTGTTTACCGTGAATGGGCTCCAGCTGCCCAGTGAGTCTTCAAGCTGTCTCTAAGAGTCCTGTTTTTCCCATTCTAACACATGCTTTCTTTATATTTCCTAAAATTGGTTTTATTGTCAAGGCATTTATTTACATTCTGAACTTGTACATATGCATTTTGTGATAAATTTTGAACTTGTGAAGTCCAATCATGGGCATTGTCTTGAGCACGCTTACTAAAATTAGGGTAATCTGGTTGTAAATAATTTAACCTGGTCAGCATTTGAGTGTGTTGTTTTAGTAAAAGCCAATATAAATGGTGGCAGCTACAATAACAACCAAGGACATGTAATGGCATTATGTAGGTGATAATAATATATAGCTTTTCGACCACTTAGAACTTGTTTAATCACGAGAAAGGGACTTAATCTCTTATCTTTGAATCAACTGACTTAATTACTAAGAAGTACGTTTTGCACAATAATACTAGGTGCATATAATGAAGCATGGAAGCTTTCATTTTAACTTTGTAGGGAAGCACAACTTATTGGAGATTTCAATGGCTGGGATGGGTCCAACCACAAAATGGAAAAAAATGAATTTGGTGTTTGGAATATTAAAATCCCAGATGCTGGAGGTAAACCATCCATTCCTCACAATTCTAGGGTCAAATTTAGGTTCAAACATGGCAATGGAATTTGGGTTGATAGGATTCCAGCATGGATCAGATATGCCACCGTTGATCCTACTCGATTTGCAGCTCCTTATGATGGAGTTCACTGGGATCCACCACCTTCAGAAAGGTCAGGTGTTGTGTTTACCCATAATGTTTTGGTTGCCGTAACTTGTTTCACAGTATATATGCTAAATTTTGCAATGTGGACTTATTCTTACCTCAATAAGAATTGGATATTTCTTACCTCAACAACTAACTTGTGAGGCACTCATAGAAGCTCTAAAATAAATAATTAATTAAAAATAAGATAGATAAATAATGTACCATCATCAATCAATCAATCAATGGAGGCAACACCACTATCGAATCACTGAAACAACATCGAACCATGTCCTCCACAAACCCAAGCGGTACCATTACCTAATCTAGATGGTGCCACTATCAGGTAGGCTTTTGACTTAGTTAAAACCTAATCTAGCTTCTCTGGAACCTCCTTAGCATTGCATTTGTAGACTTCATTTGTGTTAGCGAAGATACATGTTTAACCTATTTGCAACTTATTTGTGACCCAATAAATTTTGGTCATGGCTTCGACTAATTATCTAATAGTCCATTGATCTTCAAATAGCTGAACTAATTCTTTAGCTTAATATTTGATTTTTTTAGTTCGAAATCTATTTTTTCTAGCTCGATGTTTAATCTTTCAATTCAATAATTTATTCTCTAACTTGACATTCGATCTTGTGACTAAACATTTGATCTTCGAGCGATATGCACCTTTGGTTAAAATACCTCCTATGTCATAAATACACTTAATACCATATTAGTTTCTCAAATTCATTAATCGATTTTATCATTCAACTATCGGAGTCAATATTTTTAATTAATTTATATTGAAATATATATATTTCTCTTCATCATTTTTTTGTTCTTCCTATCTGTTTCTAATGTATCAAAACATCAAACCTTTGAATTAATTGATTTTCTATCTCATTGGACTTTGGTTTTATGAAATGAAATTTTATAACTTACATGACTCTAATATCCAACTTTAAATAAGATGCTCCAATAGACTTCTATTTGTTATGCTTAAGGGGAGATTATGATACCTACAAATTTTAGGTTAATTTTTTTTATGCTTTCACTTGATTGATAGATTTTTTTTATAGCAATTTCTTATTTGAAACTAATATAGTAAAATAATTATATATATATATATATATATATATATATATATATATATATATATATATATATATATATATATATATATATATATATATATATATATATATATATATAGGGGCTGAGAATGTACCCAGAAATAGTAGGACAGATTTGTTAAGTTTTAATTTGATTGATAAATATTTTTGTATATAAATTAATCCTTTTGACCAATGGAATTGATAATATATTTAATTCTAAAATCATAAATTTGCCCCTAAGGT